>NW_026948187.1:1001397-1301397 GCF_963921235.1 Mobula hypostoma | reverse complement strand
AGAGCCGTGAAGTAGAATAAACAGAAAAAGGTCAAACAGTTACAATTCTGAATAAAATGTAACAACCACAGAAACACTGAACAACAAGTCTACAAAAAAGGAGGAAAATCACAACGGAATAAACTGGGAGGTGAAGAGTCCATATTATCGTACTCGGGATCATTTCAACAATATTTTATCAGCAGAGCAGAAGACCTGCCCGAGCCTGTAGTTATGTGTTTGCTGTACTCTGTTGCTTTACTCGCGCGTTCCTGATCTTTTCCAGAAAACAGTTCTTCGGTCAGTTCTCCTTCCTCTCTGCTCAGAGAGACACATTCAGTGATACAGTTTCGGTCTGATCCGGCCTCTGTGATGGCGGCAACCCGTAGAGTTTCGGCTCTCTTCAACCAGCCGCGTTCGATAAAACCTGATAGCGGTCGTGCTCTAAAAAAATATTGTTAATTTTGTCACCACACAGTACCGTAAAAACGAACAATGTAGCTGGGAAAGACAGACAAAGCTGGAAGATCTGTACCAACACCTGTTCTTTTACCCAGGCCCTGCAATAGCCCTGTCGGGAGAGACTGCAAATGCAATGCAAATCCCTCGACATGTCTGTCCTCGGATGCCGCTGCGGCCAAGTTAATACTAAAAATAACCGAGAGCAACTGCACCCCACATTGCGGATTGGCATTCGCATTTCCTCACCACTAACATCGATTTTTCAAACTTCTCTTAACATTGTGATTGCATGATGTTTCTGGAATGCTAGGATTTATCAGAGCGATACCCGGGACAAGAGATAATTTCCAGTATGACCTGCGAGCTGGGTGAACCGGACCGTTCGCACTCACTGTTAAACGGGAGAGGTTTCGGGAACACAGGAGAGGTTTCACGCTGGAGCGGAGCAGTGCGGCTGGAACAGGAGAACAGAACTGTAGGTCACAACGATGGCGGTGGTCTACACTAACAAATGTAGGTCGTTCCACTGGGGAAGAGAGGGGCGATATAAACTGGTGAATGCAGGAAAAAAAGATTAAAATGATAGTCAGTGAACCAGAGCGAGCAATCATGCTGGCGAAGAATGAGATAAACAAGGAGAACGCCTGGCTTCATTGGTGCAGAGATTGTTTGCAATGGGTGGTGAATTATTTGGGCCAGGCAGGGAAACATCACTAATTCATGACATCCTTGCAGCAATGAGAGCCAGGGGATGTTTTATCGCGTCCTTCAGTTGCTCCCTGAACTTGGTCTGGGTGACGGCGTAAAGAGCCGTGTTTGTGCAGCAGCTCAGAATCTGCAGCATCGAGCCCAGTCCTCGCAGAGAATCAGCAGGAAGCGTCACGGCAGACAAAGCAGACAGTCGGTTCCAAGCAGAATGCACAGTGAACGGTGCCCACAGCAGGACGAAATTGCCAGAGATGATCAGCAGTAAAACGAGTGATTTCCTGCGGCTCTCCATCTCCGGGTCTCTGGCACTCTGTCCCTTGTCAGCACGCCGGAGTCTCCTGCGCCCTCTGCTGGTGACTAAAACGTACCGGATGGTTAATCCATTCGTCAGGAGGACCAGCAGAAATGGGATTACAGGAGTGAGAAGGTAATTCAATAAATCAACTGACATTGCGACAAATAAAGGCACATAATCTGCGGTATCTACACAAATAAATGGAGCGATCAGCGCTGCATAATATCCCGAGAGTCGAAAATACCAGTAAATGTTCCTTAAACAGCTGATCGCAGTCACTGTCCCCAGCATCACAGCCGCAGTTCTCCCGGTGCAATATTTTGTTTTCAGCTTCTGGCAACAAATGGCCACAAACCGGTCAAATGTGAAAGTGACGGTGAACCAGACCGAACAATCGGTGGCGGTGTAAAGCAGGACGGCTGGATTTGACACACGGGTGTGTCCGCAGCCCAGGTGAGAAGTTCAATTGGCGCGTAAATATTCGGAATCTTGCTCAATATCAGGTCCAGGACAACAACCATAAGATCCGCCGCTGCCATGGCAACTAGGTAGCGAGTGACGACTCTGGAGAGACCGCACTTTCCTCTGGACAGGATTAAAATCGTCACCAGGTTCACTGCAAGAAGCATAAAACACAATCAGTGGAAATGGAACTTCAAATACGAAATCTACAGAATCTTGAATTCCATTAGATAAATTTCCTCAACAATGACTGTTTAGATCAAGGGCAGGCTCCCTCCCCTGATCATTATACGCTACTCTGCAAAAGTCTTTGGCAAACATATATATAGTTAGGTAGACTAAGCGTTTTGCACAAGACCGTATTGTCAAGGTAGAGCGGAGAACCAGGTTGCAAATATGGCGGAAGAAAATGATGTTGAAAATTATTGTCAATTACAGAATGTCTCCCCGGTGCTTCCCGCTCCCTCCCCTCTCCCTCCCACTTTTGCCAACTACGATTCTCTTACCCTGACCCCTTCCCACTCTTAGTCGACAAACGACACCCATATCAGAATCAGATTGAACGTCACCATCTTAAGTCAAGAGATCAGTTCCTTTTTGTGCGGCAGCAGTACAGTGGAATACACGCAATTACTACGGTACGGTGGAAAGGTCCCGGGCATCCTCGCTATATATAAAATACTGTCACTGGTCATCCTGTCAGCAGTAGTTCCGAGGAATTCACTCAGTGTACGAGTAATTCCGAACAGCGGAATCTATCCAAGTTTCAGACAACCCATTAACCGATTTGAATCCGCTGACCTAAAGCTCGGAGAAGCTGGTCGTTCAGATTTGACATTGCTCTGACACGTTCAGCGGGAGACCAGGTTTTGCTGCAGCCGATGCTATGTTCAGAAGCCGAAAGTTAACTGGGCAAATGATATTCCTTTGTTAAAGATATTTTCCTCCATTCCTTTGCATTTTATTTCAGTCGTGGTAAAATAAAAATGCCTCCCGGCAATAATAACCCTCTTTTATCCCCAAAGCAATGCGTCGCTGTCAGAATCTCATGATCTGTTCGTAATCTTTCAGTGCTCAGATATTTTGTTCAGTTTTTGTTGCTTCAGAACACTGACCGAGTTGACAGTCAAATGTAAACGCAGACGATAATAAAATCATCAGTTGGGGACGTCTTTGAATTTCAATAGGAGAATGGAATCGGTTTTGTACCAGGACTACTCTAAATTACTGAGATCACAGTCAATTTTCACTGGTCAAACATTCAAAAATAAAACACACAGAAAGAAATAATCGTTGAGTTCCAATCAGAGAATCAAATCCGATACTGATATCGATTGGACGAGGATCGTCAGAGGAGAGCGAATGATTGTGAGGAGACTTTAACGATAATATAGTAAAAATGAGATCCCTTTCCCTTTTTTTTGAATAAAATGCCTATGTATTTCAAGGAAGAATTCTGAACTTCGAATGGAATTGCAGAATTCAGTCCATACAGACAACTACATTTTCTGCTGCACAGCGTTATTCAGATGAATATTGTTTGAAATAACCAGAGAATAAGAGAGTCGATAATATTCACCATAATGTAACTTCTCTCAGGAGAAGACAGATAATAAGCAGTCTCTCTTTATCATCATTATAACCCAGTTCGGCGAAAGCCTCAGAGTGACATTTGAAAAGCGAATGAAGGATTGTTTTAAATCACGTGAATTACCACAGGAAAGGGCAGAGGTGAAACAATTCAGACATTTGCTGACAAATTCCGATAATGCGGAGATGGAGCTGCAGCGGGACGAAAGCCAGTGTTGAACCGTCAGGAAAGGATCACGGATTCCCTGGACAACCCGAGAGTTTTAGAATAGACAGTCGGTTCTGGGAGAAGTGGGAAGGCGGAATGTTCAGTTCGATGACGTGGCAGGCACGTACGAAGCTTGGCGGTGCTGGGTGCGCAGTGATGTTGGCGGGTAGTTGATAGTCAGACCGGTTGTCTGCGAGAATGATCCGCACTTGGAAGTCAGATTAAATTCCATTGCAAACACAAGGAGTTTGAAGCAACTTGATTCAAAACTCGATATTTTCGAGCGGACGATGGAGCGACTGATTGGAAGCAACGCTTCCAGAGGCAAAATATCAGAACCTCGTTCATGAACTGATGTGAGCAACGATTGAACGGAGGTTACCGATTGGATCATTGACCATTACACATGCACAATTACAAGAGCCACAGTGAACAGCATCGTTGCAGAGTTTGAACATTTGGAGTTTTCTTACCTGGAGTGTGCGACAGTAGCAATAATTTCAAATGGGTGATAAACATTAGAAAGCAGTTAAATATTGTTGTATAGTTGAGCTTTGAAGAGACACTCACCGGGAAGAGCAATGATAGCCAGACCAGGGTAGTAAATCACTTGAATGACTTTTAATGCGTGCGCGATTCGAAGATCGAAGGTCATCCATTCATACTTCGCAAAGATCAACTCAGCAGCCCAGAAGACATTCTTCGGAGCTTCTGTCGCGTTCCACGCTGCTGTTCCCGGATTCTGGCCCATTACGGAACGAACAAACCTTCCTTCCGCAGAGTGTGCTCTCTCTGTCCCGCTGTGTGGATTGGCGAACCGCTATGAGTGCCGGAGCGGCTGATCAGTGAGGACTCAGTGATTCCGATGCTTATTAATAGGAGAGGGGAACTCCCTTCTGACGCCTGAACCCTCCGTGGAAATGACGATGTTGGCATTAATGAAATGACAGATCCAGTTAACCCCTTTTGCACAGCAGCTGAGCAGAAGGTGTGGGGAGCTGTTGTCAAATAACTTCGAGCATTAAGGTTTTATATATTCATAATTTGCTTGGACGCTTTTCAGCAGATTTAGCAAAAAATGAGGCAAAGTAGATTTCGAAGATGAAGTAAAATGTGTAGTTTCCCTTATTAATCACGTTTAAAAAGAAAACGATATTTGTTTCATAAGATTTCTTTTGAATCTTATGATTGTAAAGCAGAGGGGCTTGAGTCTGGCTGAGAGAGAGAGAGGAGAGAGAGAGAGAGAGAGAGAGACTGAGAGAGAGGAGGAGAGAGGAGTGAGAGAGAGAGAGAGAGACAGGGGAGAGAGAGAGGGGGAGAGAGAGAGACTGAGAGAGAGGAGGAGAGAGAGGAGTGAGAGAGAGAGAGACAGGGGAGAGAGAGAGGGGGGAGAGAGAGAGAGAGAGAGAGAGAGAGAATGGGGAGAGTGAGGAGAATGGGAGAGAGAGAGGGGAGAGAGAGAGAGAGACAGGAGAGAAAGAGAGAGAGAGAGAGAGAGAGAGAGAGAGAGAAAGAGCGAGAGACAGAGTTGTAAATTGCAAAATCAGTTGCATTGAGACAGTTCCACTCTCTTGACCTCAGAAGTCTGTGTTCAATGGTACAAACAACCGTCACAAACTGACCTCTTTCTTGTTTCCAGTGAAGAACCGTGAGGTCATCTGTGTCTTGACATGTCCTTCACTCTCTCCGGATGCAAACAGATACTTACAGAATCAAAACCAGGTTTATTATCACCGGCATGTGCCCTGAAATGTGTTAACTTAGCAGCAGCAGTTCAATGCAATGCATAATATAGAAGAAAAAAATATGTAAATCAATTACAGTATATGTGATATTTAGGAATCGGATGGCAGAGGGGACGAAGCTGTTCCTGAATAGCTAACTGTGAGCCTTCAGGCTTCTGTATGGTAACAATGGAAAAGGCCATGCCCGGGGCGCTGGGGGGCCTTAATAATGGACACTGACACGGCTCCTTGAAGATGTCCTGGGTACATAGTAGGCTGGTACCCAAGATGGAGCTGCCTAAGTTTACGACTATCTGCAGCTTCTTTCGGTCCTGTGCAGTAGCAACCGCAACCCCCCCCCCCCCAAGCCCCCAACCCTCCATATCAGATAGTGATACAGCCTGTCAGAATGCTCGCCCATCTACAGAAATGTTTGCGTGTATATGTTGACATACCAAATCTCTTCAAACTGAAGTATATTCACTGTCTTGCCTTCTTTATAACTGCATCGATATGTTGGGACCAGGTTAGGTCCTCAGAGATCTTGACACCCAGGAACTTGGAACTGCCCACTCTCTCCACTTCTGATCTCTCAATGAGGATCGGTACCTGATCCCTTGTCTTGCCGTTCCTGAAGTTCACAATCAGCCCTTTTGTCTGACTTACCCTGAGAGCAAGGTGGTTGCTGAGACACCACTCCACTAGCTGGTGTATCTCGTTCCTGTGCGCCCTCTCATGGTAACTTAGCAGCAGCAGTTCAATGCAATACACATCATAGAATAAAACATTAAGTAAATCAATTACAGTATATGTGTGTTGAATAGACTAAAACATCGGGCAAAACAGAAACTGAGGCAGTGTTCACGGATACAGAGCCCATTTAGGAATCGGATGGCAGAGGGAAGGAAGTTGGCATGTCGCAAAGGTAATGCTACAGTTGTTATGGGGGACTTCAACATGCAGTTAGACTGGAGGAATCAGGCTGGTACCGGACCCCAAGAAAGGGAGTTTGTGAAGTCCCTCCGCGATGGATTCTTAAAACAGCTTGTACTAGAGCCTACCAGAGAGAACGCAATTCTAGATTTAGTGTTGTGCAATGAACCGGATTTGATCTGGGACCTCGAGGTAAAGGAGCCATTAGGAGGTAGTGACCATAATGTGATAAGTTTTAATCTACAATTTGAGAGGGAGAAGGGAAACTCGGAAGTGTCAGTATTACAGTTGAACAAAGGGAACTGTGGTGCTATGAGGGAGGAGCTGGCCAAAGTTGAATGGAAAGATTCCCTCGCAGGGATGACAATGCAACAGAAATGACAAGTGTTTCTGGGAATTATGCGAAAGGTGCAGGATCAGTTCATTCCAAAGAGGAAGAAAGATCCTAAGGGGAGCAAGGGGAGGCCGTGGCTGACAAGGGAAGTAATGGACAGTATAAAAAAGTCCCGTCAGTTGGTTGGCACAGGTTTTCAGAGTCTTTCCAGGAATTTTATCGAACCTTTCGCCTTGCGAGGATTCACTCACATTCAGGACAGCCTAACATCGGCCTCTGAGACGAAGATCAGAGCGTCACCGCGCGCAGCAGGGGTCTTCACAGCTGTAGTTGTACTCGCCCATAGTTGGGTATATCTGGTGGTGAAGCAACGCTGCCATTCATGCTATTGGGTTTTGCTTTATAGGGAGTAATGTCTTGCAAACTCTGCCAGAGTTGTTGTACATCCGATGTCACCTCGAACCTCGTTGGAAATTGTAGCTTCGCCCTCCCCAAATCATACCTGGCTTTCTGGTGCAGACCAGATCGCCAGATTTAAATGCCACAGATCTGGACTTGAGCAGACGACGTATCCTCCGGTTGATCCACGACCTTTGGTTTGGGAATTACAGTAATTCTTTGTAGACACACATTCAGCCACACAGTTTTAATGAAGTTGGTGACAACTACACTATACTCATCCAGATTCGAAGATGAATTCCTGAATACAGTTCAGTCCACCGATTCAAAGCAGTCCTGTAGGCGCTCCTGCGTTTCCCTTGTCCGTACCTTCTTGGTCCTCACTACTGGTGCTGCAGTCTTCAGTCTCTGCCTATATTCAGGGAGTAGAAGTACAGCCAGGTGATCAGATTTCCCAAAGTGAGGGCGTGGAATAGCACGGTCGGCATTCTTGATGGTGGTGTGACAGTGTTTCAGTGTGTTGCTTCCTCTGCTATTGCAGGTAATCTGTTCATAGTAATTCATCGTGATTTTTTTCAGGCTGGCCTGGCTGACATCCCCCAAAACGCTGCTGAAGGCGTTAGAGTGCGCTGCTTCCTGCATGTTGATCCCATTGTTCCTTCCTCATGCCACCGAATGTAGGGTTCACATCTTTTAGATTTTTACTGAAATGTATGTTCTCGCTCTTCTCTCTAAGTTCATCAAGTATTATTATTATTACTATTATTACTATTTATTATTATTATTATTAATAATATAACTATTATTACTATTGATTCTTCTTCCTCTTATTATTATTATTATTATTACTACCCGGATACCTATCTTTGAAATCCACACGCATTATCGCCTTTACTTCCTGCTTACGACTGGGTGTCCTGGTGTGCTATCCCATGTATTTCGGATTACCCTACACATAATACTGTATGGTCGTCATGTTATTGTAGGACGCTGACTCTGAAACATGACGAGGATTTATAGTAATGGATGGCACCTTTTAAAGTAAGATTTTGCTGAATGAAGTTTGCCGCGTGATTGTGTCTGTGTAAGTAACCAGATGACAAGCTCCCGCGTGGGAGGTTGGTCACGAGGGTTCAGTGGCTCGGCATTCACGATGACGTAGTAACTGGGATAAGACATCGGCTTTGTGGCAGAAGCCAGAGAGTGGAGGTAGATTGTTGCAGCTCTGACTGGAGACCTGTGTCTCCTGCAGTCCCTCAGGGATCAGTGCTGGACACATTTTTGTTTCTCGGCTATATCAAGCATCTGAATGATAATGTTGTTTCCTGGATATTTGCGAATGACAGCATGATTGGAGCTGTAGTGGACAGCCAGGATCTGCACCAGCTGGAAAAATGAGCTGAAAAAAATATCTGATGGAATTTAGAGCAGAGAAGTGCGTGGTGTTGCCCTTCGGTAGAAATAACCGGGGAGATTGAACGGTAGGGCACTGGGGAATGCGATAGAACAAAGGGAGCTGGGAGCTGGGAGTGCAAGTCCATAATTTATTGAAAGTGGCGTCACAGGTAGTTTCTACTGTAGTGATACTTCCTTCATTTTCATCTTTGTGCTTCAGTTAATTTCAGTTTCGTGTACTTCCTATCACAATAATATATGTTCGTTGGAGCTGTTAGTCATATTTCTGTTAATGAAAGTACATCCTTAGAAGTTTTATCTGACTGTTCTGTAAAGTATTTATGTTTTATTCTGTTCATACCTCTTCTGTCCCCTCAAAACCATTGGAACTAATCAGGTGCCAATCAATATTAGGGAATTAAAAGTTACCCATGATAACAACACTGTTATTTTAGCACCTTTCCAACAACTGCCTCCCAATCTGCTCCTCGGTATCTCTGTTGCTACCACGCGGCCGACAGAATACTCCCAATAGAGTAACTGCTCCCTTCCTGTTCCTGACTTCTACCCATATTGACTCAGAAGAGGATCCTGACATATTACCTCCCCTTTCTGTAGCTGTAATAGTATCCCTGACCAGTAATGCCACCCCTCCTCCCCTTATCACCCCTCTCTATCCCTTGTAAAACACTGAAATCCAGGAATATTGTGAATCCATTCCTGCACTGGTGCCAGCCAAATCTCAGTTATGGCCACTGCATCATAACTTCATGTATATATCCAAGCTCTCAGTTCATCACCTTTGTCCCTGATGCTTCTTGCATTAAAGTACATGCACTTTAGCCCTTCTACCTTACTGCATTTACACCCTTTATTCTGTTTCTCTTTCATCAAAGCCTCATTATATTTTCGATCCGGCTTTACTCCATACACTACAGTTGCAGCTCTTACATGACCTTTATCCCCCTCCATTTCACTATCTGCTCTAACACTCTGGTTCCCCTCCCACTGCAAATCTAGTTTAAACCCGCTGGAGCAGTAAAAGCAAACCTTCCCGCAAGGATGTTAGTCCCCCTCCGGCTCAGGTGCAACCCGTCCCATCGGAACAGGTCCCACCTTCCCTGGAACAAGGCCTAATTGTCCAAAAACATGCAGTCCCCCCTCCTGCACCAACTCCTTAGCCACGTATTTAGCTGTATTATCGTCCTATTTCTAGCATCACTAGCACGCGGCACGGGTAGCAATCCTGAGATTGCAATCTGGAGGTCCTGTCCTTCAACTTTGCACCTAACTCCCTAAAATCTCTTTGCAGGACCTCCTCCTTCTTCCAAGACACGTTATTGGTCCCTACATGGACCACGACATCTGGCTGCTCACCCTCCTTCCTGAGAATACCGAGAACTCGATCCGAGATATCGCGGACACTGGCACGAGGGAGGCAACAGACCATCCGGGATTTTCGATCTCTCCCACAGAACCACCTATCTGTCCCCCTAACTATCGAATCCCCTATCACTACTGCTCTCCTCTTTTCCCTCCTTCTGTTCTGAGCTAAGGGTCCAGTGTCATTACCAGAGAGGCGACCACTGCAACTTGTCCCTGGTAGGTCGTCCCCACCAACAGTATCCAAAACGGTATACCTATTATTGATGGGAACGGCCACAGAGGTGTTCTGCTCTTTCTGTCTGTTCCCCTTTCCTCTCCTGACAGTCATCAAGCTACATGTCTCCTGACTTTTAGGAGTGACTATCTCCCTGTAACTCCTGTTTATTTCTGCCCCTGACTCATGAATGATCCGATCATGATGATAAACCAACATACTGTCAGGCATAACGGAATCCTTAGTCCTTATTGAATCGTGTAAACTACAATCAACTGAAGTCATTGGAAAAATAAGAAGGTGGAGCTACAGAGAATGGGACAATGGGACATAATTCAAAACCCAACATACCCATATTCCTAGCATGATTCGATCCCAGCCACCCAGAACTAAAAAAAAACCCTTCTTGTGATATAGAAACATAGAAACATAGAAAATAGGTGCAGGAGTAGGCCATTCGGCCCTTCGAGCCTGCACCGCCATTTATTATGATCATGGCTGATCATCCAACTCAGAACCCAGCCTTCCCTCCATACCCCCTGACCCCTGTAGCCACAAGGGCCATATCTAACTTCCTTTTAAACATAGCTAATGAACTGGCCTCAACAGTTTGCTGTGGCAGAGAATTCCACAGATTCACCACTCTCTGTGTGAAGAAGTTTTTCCTAACCTCGGTCCTAAAAGGCTTCCCCTCTATCCTCAAACTGTGACCCCTCGTTCTAGACCTCCCCAACATCGGGAACAATCTTCCCGCATCTAGCCTGTCCAATCCCTTTAGGATCTTATACGTTTCAATCAGATCCTTCTTTGTACTCCCTCTATGGCAAAGATGTCTTTCCTCAGATTAGGGGACCAAAACTGCACACAATACTCCAGGTGTGGTCTCACCAAGGCCTTGTACAACTGCAGTAGTACCTCCCTGCTCCTGTACTCGAATCCTCTCGCTATAAATGCCAGCATACCGTTCGCCTTTTTCACCGCCTGCTGTACCTGCATGCCCACTTTCAATGACTGGTGTATAATGACACCCAGGTCTCGTTGCACCTCCCCTTTTCCTAATCGGCCACCATTCAGATAATAATCTGTTTTCCTATTTTTGCCACCAAAGTGGATAACTTCACATTTATCCACATTAAATTGCATCTGCCATGAGTTTGCCCACTCACCCAACCTATCCAAGTCACCCTGCATCCTCTTAGTATCCTCCTCACTGCTAACACTGCCACCCAGCTTCGTGTCCCCACTAGTCACCGCCTGCCATTCTGAAAAGGTCCCGTTTATTCCCACTCTTTGCTTCCTGTCTGCTAACCAATTCTCCACCCACACCAATACCTTACCCCCAATACCGTGTGCTTTAAGTTTGCACACTAATCTCCTATGTGGGACCTTGTCAAAAGCCTTTTGAAAATCCAAATATACCACATCCACTGGTTCTCCCCTATCCACTCTACTAGTTACATCCTCAAAAAATTCTATGAGATTCGTCAGACATGATTTTCCTTTCACAAATCCATGCTGACTTTGTCCGATCATTTCACCGCTTTCCAAATGTGCTGTTATCACATCCTTGATAACTGACTCCAGCAGTTTCCCCACCACCGACGTTAGGCTAACCGGCCTATAATTCCCCGGTTTCTCTCTCCCTCCCTTTTTAAAAAGTGGGGTTACATTAGCCACCCTCCAATCCTCAGGAACTAGTCCAGAATCTAACGAGTTTTGAAAAATTATCACTAATGCATCCACTATTTCTTGGGCCACTTCCTTAAGCATTAGTCGTCCAGCACATCTTTAACAAAATATTCATTATTTTGCCCCTGTCAAATTAATCCAGCATGTTAACAGCAACTTCAACCTCCGAAATTGTAAATGTACCTGCTCCATTACAACCAGCAAACCAGACACCTTACTTCATCAAAACACAATCCTAAAGCCTGTATTGCATTACACCCAAACTTTTTAAAGAAGAAATTAATCTGATCCATAAGCCATACAGCCATAATCAAAAACATGTAATTAAGCAAAAATTAGATGTTCAACAAAGATGTTCGAGTGGCAACTCAAGAATATTGACATTGACATTTGTAAATATTTTACATTTTACACTTTACACTTTACATTTATCACTTATTTTACTGATGTTGTCAAGAGTTTGAACTAAGCTGAGGGTCTATTAATACTACTTGTAAAAGATATAGAAACATAGAAGCATAGAAAATAGGTGCAGGATATATATAACTTGCATCTATTAATACTATTTGTAAAAGATATAACTTGCATTTTCGCGACTGAAACCTTAAAACCTCATCTATGTGCATATAGATTGAACTTATTGACTGATACTTTCATCCTACTTAGTAAAATACAAATTTCTGCCTCTAATCTATTAAACTCCACCATCTGTATGTAATGATTTACCCACCCAGTGCCTATCATATAGAATATATTTAAGCATAAAAAATAGACGGCTATAAATATAAGAAAATAAATTGTGCACCCTTACATAGACGGACCAGATGAAACAAAGAAAAACAAAATATACACCCCAACTCATGGAGTAAATAAGGTGCCCGAGGAATATAAAGAATATAAAAAGAATCCTAGGAAAGAAATTAGAAAAGCAAAAAGTAGATATGAGGTTGCTTTGGCGAGTAAGGAGAAAATAAATCCAAAGGGTTTCCACAGTTATATAAATAGCAAAAGGATAGTGAGGAATAAAATTGGCCTCTTAGAGAATCAGAGTGGTCGGCTATGTGTGGAGCCAAAAGAGATGGGGGAGATTCTGAACAGCTTATTTTCTTCTGTATTCAGTAAGGAGAACGATATTGAATTGTGTAAGATAAGGGAAACGGGTAGGGAATTATGGAAACTATGATGATTAAAGAAGAAGTAGTACGGGAGCTTTTAAGGAATATAAACGTGGATAAGTCTTGGGGTCCTGACAGGATATTCCCGAGGACATTAAGGGAAGTTAGTGTGGAAATAGCAGGGGCTCTGACAGAAATATTTCAAATGTCATTAGAAACGGGGATAGTGCCAGAGGATCGGCGTATCGCTCATGTTGATCCATTGTTTAAAAAGGGTTCTAAGAGTAAACATAGCAATTATCGGCCTGTGAGTTTGACGTCAGTGTGGGTAAAATGATAGAAAGTGTTCTTAGAGATGGTATATATAATGATCTGGATAGACAGGGTCTGAATAGGAACAGTCAACATGGATTTGTGCGTCGAAGGTCATGTTTGACAAATCTTATTTAATTTTTTGAAGAGGTTACTCGGAATGTTGACGAGGATAAAGCGCTGGATGTTGTCTATATGGACTTCAGTAAGGCCTTTGACAAGGTCCCACACGGAAGGTTGGTTAGGAAGGTTCAATCGTTAGGTATTAATATTGAAGTAGTAAAATGGATTCAGCAGTGGCTGGATGGGCGACGCCAGAGAGTAGTGGTGGAAAACTGTTTGTCAGACTCGAGGCCGGTGACTAGTGCTGTGCCACAGGGATCTGTACTGGGTTCAATGTTATTTGTCATATACTTTAATGATCTGGATGATGGGGTGTTAAATTGGATGAGTAAGTATGCAGATGATACTAAGATAGGTGGAGTTGTGGATAATGAAGTAGGTTTTCAAAGCTTGCAGAGAGATTTAGGTCAGTTGGAAGAGTGGACAGAAAGATGGAAGATGGATTTTAATGCTGATAAATGTGAGTTGCTACACTTTGGTAGGACTAATCAAAATAGGACATACATTGTAATTGGTAGGGCATTGAAGAATGCAGTAGAACAGAGGGATCTAGTAATAATGGTTCATAGTTCGCTGAAGGTGGAATCTCATGTGGATAGGGTGGTGAAGAAAGCTTTTGATATGCTGGCCTTTATAAATCAGAGCATTGAGTATCGGAGTTGGGATGTAATGTTGAAATTGTGCAAGGCATTGGTGAGGCCAAATTTGGAGTGTTGTGTACAGTTTTGGTCACCAAATTATAGGAAAGATGTCAACAAAATCGAGAGAGTACAGAGAAGGTTAACTAGAATGTTACCTGGGTTTCATCACCTAAGTTACACAGAAAAGTTGAACAAGTTGGGTCTTTATTCATTGGAACGTAGAAGGTTGAGTGGGGCTTGATAGAGGTATTTAAGATTATGAGAGGGATAGATAGAGTTGACGTGTATAGGTTTTTTCCATTGAGCGCGGGGGAGATTCAAACAAGAGGACATGCGTTGAGAGTTAAATGGGCAAACGTTTAGGGGTAACACGAGGGGTAACATCTTTACTCTGAGAGTGGTAGCTGTGTGGAACGAACTTCCAGCAGAAGTGGTTGAGGCATGTTCGATGTTGTCGTTTAAAGATAAACTGAATAGATATATGGACAGGAAAGGAATGGAGGGTTATGGGCTGAGTGCAGGTCTGTGGGACTAGGTGAGAGTAAGAGCTCGACACGGACTAGAAGGGCCGAGATGGCTTGTTTCCGTGCTGTAGTTTTTATATGGTTATATGGTTATATAACTCGTAAAATCCATAATTTAATCAACATTCCTTCCTTCCATAACATATGTTGTTTCAATATCAAATAAAATCACTTTTATTTCAAAATCTGTAACCAACTGCACTATCACAATGTCACGCTACGCTCCAGACTTAGAAATGAATGACTGATATCCTCCGCTTACGAAATTCACTCAGAAAAAATCTTATAGCTCGCGTCTGGTAAAACACGCCCCTTGCACTACACTCTCCAACTGTCTATGTGTGTCTCGGAATGGACATATAGACTGACACCACCTTCGACAACAGATTGCCTCCGGAGACACCACCACTCCTCCATTAGCCACTTCCAATCACCTAGTGCCTTCCTCACTGGTACACCCATTGAAACACGTCTATCCACAGGTTACACCACTGACTATTCGCCATCACTACGCTCTCTCATGTAAAAAAAACACTTCCTCCACGAGCTCCTAACAACCACACGTCTCCCCAACAGTCTATTATACTGATATGAATCCTCCCACACAAAATCTAGTGAGCCAACTCTGTCACCATCAGCACAGCTCGTTCGCGTCGAAATCACGGACGCCTTCACAGGTTTTTTACACCACTCAAAGAACACAGACTACTCATGGTCCATTCTTTGGCAGGTAAATAGTAAACTGATCCCAAGTGTGACAGGTGGAATGAAGCGACAGCGTGGAATGTTGACAGGCCGCTGTGCAGGAAGGTGCTGCCGATGGTTTGCCGTGAAGTCCAGCTGTTGTACTTACCGCACTGGGATCGCGGCACAGAGCGAGAAGAGGACAGGATGTCTGAAGGTGGCGATGAAGGAGAATCCCGCTGACGACATGTCACACAGATTCTGGGTGGGAGGCAGCCCAGGCTGAGAAAGAGAGGTTGGTGGGGGCGGGATGGGGGGAAGTACAGTTGGTTGATGGTTGTAGAAAATTGACTGATGGGAAAGGAAAGATTCAGAATGAGGCGAAAGAAAAGAGAGAAACGAGACAAAGAGATCATTCCGTCAGAATAATGAGATGGAATATGCCCGTGTTTTTGTTTATTTTGCCAAAATATTTGCGAAATTTTAATCGCCGAGGTCGGGTTTGAAACTGGGACTGCATAGGGAACCTGCTGCTGGGATGCAAATAGTAGTATTTATGTGCGGATACAGAATGAGAAGGGGGTTAGGCCGGGAAACACTCGATTGGGACATCACGAAGCAAATAAATCGGGATATCGTTCTTTTACATGAGAAACATATCTGACGGTGGAGTTGCGTACATTCTCGGTCAGGACTGTAATGAGGGAATTTGTTTGCCTAGCACCACGTCTCTACCACTCATTCTCCCACTTTGCGCTTCTCTTGTGAAAGCCTCTGACCGCTCCCCAACCACTCCCAATCTTAATACTAGAGATTGGCTACGTCCTCCGTATCTTTCCCGGGGTCACTGTTCGACAGGAAGTTGAGCATAAAATTCACAGTCTGGATAAACAGGACAAGCCACAGCCGGACGGGCGAGGACAAAGTGGCGTCTGAAGAGCAGCCCAGATGATTTGTTGTTTAAGACTTTTACTGACCGTAAATAGTAGGAAAGTTACGATCATGGAACGGCAGTTTGACCAGACGGCGGGCAAATGTGTTTTAATCCAGACTGCCGACTACGCGACGGGACAACTGGAAGAAGTAGAGAGGCTCCTAAACTTAGACAGATCAGGACAACAGGCAACGCAGTGGCAGAAAGAACACAGAGTTCTCCAGATCAGGGAAGTGAGCGGTGTTTTCTGTTGCAACTGGGGAGAAGATTTCATCTTCACTGATAGAGGTGTGAACAATTTCGCATCGACCATGTTCAATCCTGTGTCAAGTTGTCTCTGAGAGAGGGATTAAATCTCAAAAAAAAACTATAGCGGGATTCATCGCCCCCGAATAATACTTAATATAACAATTAATATTGCTATGGTCACTATCATTTCGTTTACGTTGCACTGTGTGTTATTGTGGTCCTGCATGGATTTTATTGTGTTTCCTGGATGCCCGTGAGAAAGTGAACCCCATTGTTGTACATGGTGATATATGCATATATACGCTGTGATGACAAATTTACTTTCTACTTTGAACTTTGAACTAGTTGGGCCGAAGGCTATTTTCTGTACTGTACGTCTTAAAACATCTGCATTGAAAAATAAGGAAGAGTAGCCTGTTAAACCACAGAAGGTGAACATAATCCAGTCCGGAATGATCAATGCGATATTCCCACATCCAGATTGTTGTTAAACGCACTGTACTGCGCTCCGCGGCAGATGTACGCCTAAGAACGACGATGTAAAATGCCGTTTCAATATAGCGACGAACAACGTGTCTGAATGGCAACTGTGTCTTTCAGTCCAACCAACAGCTACGGCTGGGAAGGTGACACAGACCACAGACACTCTTCACCGAGTCCTCTTTCTCTTCTGGGAAGGCGACACAGACCACAGACACTCTTCACCGAGGCCTCTTTCTCTTCAAACTCCGCAGCTTGAATCCGATGTCTTGTGACCCGTTGTACTGCTCTCTGCTGTGACGAAAGCAAAATCTTTATCTTTCTGCCAAACGGACCATGCTTTGATGACTGCAATAACATTACAGTGATTGAATGGTCCATTTGTAAAGCACAGTTGTTGTCAGGAGTGGGGTTCGATCCCACGCCTCTAGGTGGCGACCAGAGCACTCGCGTTTACAAGGATGCGATGTTCTCGCCTTAAGTCTGGGACCTTAGACCACTCGCCCACCCTGACAACCCTGCAGTAATCTCTTCACATCGAACATAAACAGCTCTGTTTCAGAAGAGTCTGTATGACTGCTTCTGTGAGAGAGTATACATACAAACACACAGGATATCCTGGAATTTGAAATGAAAATAGACATGTTGCATTTCCTCAGGTTGCCAAGCATGTGAGAAATTAAAACATACAGCAGGTCAGCACTGGAACATGTAGTGCATACAGTTCAGGCTAATGGTCATAGAAAGGGTGACGAGGCTTTCGAGAGGGCAGAAAGGCTTTACCAAGATGCTACCTGAATTAGACGATTTGGGCGATAATGAGACTTTGGTCAAACTTGGGTTGTTTTCTCTGGAGTAGCCGAGGGCGAGCGGGAATCTAATAGATGTTTCTGAGACTATGAGAGGCATAAATAAAGGTAGAGCACACAGAGATTATCTCCATCCCACGGTCGACATGGCTGATACCATCGGGCATACATTTCATCTAAGAGGGGATAATTTTAATGAAGATGTGGCAACACCCCGTCACTCAATGTCGGCAAGACTAAGGAAGTGATTGTGGTCTTCACTAGAGGAAAAAATGAAGTTCAATGAGCCAGTTCTCATCCGAGGATCAGAGGTGGACAGTGGAAGTAACTTTATATTGGTGGGTATTACAATTTCCTCTACTTTCTTAGGAGACTGCGGAGATTCGGCATGACATTTAAAAACCTAGACGAACTTCTAAAAATGTGTAGTGGAGAGTATATTGTCTGCCTGCATCACGACCTGATACGGCAACAGGAAGGCCTTTGAAGAAAAACCTTAAAAACAAGTTCGTGGATTCGGCCCAGTCCATCACGGGTAAAGCTCTGCCAAACATTTATCTAATCTACATAAACCGGTGTCATCGGAAAGCAGCATCCATCATCAGAGATCCTCACCACCCCGGCCCTGCTCTATTGTCGCTGCTGCCCTCAGGTAGAAGGTAGAAAGTACACGAGCCTCAGGACTCACTCGCTCCACCACGCACAAGGACAGTCACTGCCCATCGATCATCAGGCTTTCGATAAAAAAGGTGATCTCTTACACTCACGTGGCTCACATTTCCAACAACCAATGACTTCACTTTAAACACTTTTATATATTGATTAGCTGAGTCTGTCTGGAGGAACTCAAAAGGTCAGGCAGCATCTGTGGAGAAGAGTAAACAGTCGACATTTCGGTCCGAGATCCTCCATCAGGGAATTGTTTCTAAAGAAATCCGGCACCTAGGATTCGATGTACGGTGATCGGTTGTGCTGCGATGTGCCGTGACGAATGAGCAATCTTTTCTTTCCACCCTTTTCCTAATCCACACCAACAGCCCACGTTCTCTTCGCAGTAATAACATCCTCTCGATTGAATGTTCAAAGACAAAAGATGTCAGGAGTGGGATTCGAACCCGCCCCCAGATGGAGACCAGAACACTCGCGTTTGTAGGAAGGACTTTCATTCCCTGAGTCTGGCGCCTTAGACCGCTCGGCCACCCTGACAACTTTCCATCACCCTCTTCACATCCAAAACAAATGGTTGTGTTTGGGAACAGATTGAATGCCTGAGTTGAGAACAGAGTTATATACACACAAACACATCCTGGGAATGAGAAATGAAAACGAGCTTGTTACAGTTTTCTCAGGTTAGGCAGCATCTGTGGAAAGAGGATTAGTGTTAAAATTACAGATCAAAACTCGTTAGACGCGCCACAGCAGAAATTTGGTAAGGAGGTTGTAATAGTGATAAGAACGCTTGGAAGACCCGCTGTCTTTACATGTAGGGAAGTGAGGAAACAGACGTTTATACATTGGACGGAATCTGACACCACAGGGTGGGAGGCGGTCATGATATTTAGCAAGAATTAAAACTCATGGAATCGGCCTCCCCGACTGATGTGCAGACGGAACGGCGACTTAAAATGCCAGGACCCGATTATCAAATAAATAATGTCGGTTTGGTGAATAGTATCACCGTCAGGAACTGTACTATGTCAAATCTCAGGGACTGGGGCATTTGTAGTCAATGACACTGTGTGCCACTCGTCACGCATTGCCCGCTTCTACCGCTTGCTGCCCGTGATCTGCGACATCTCCAGGCGCAGAGACGTACCGGAGATTTTATCGGGGAATCCTCCAGCTGCAGCTGAGGGAGACGCTAATGCTCTTGCGTGGACTCTGCCAGAACTGCAGTAACACAGGAATTGATTGAGGTCAGAGTCTGACAGAGGATGAGAAGACATCGCCATGTGTATCGTAGAGCGAAAGGATGGAGTCCGCTTCTCCCCGTTGACGCTGGAGGATCCGTTCTGCGTGCTTGATTATTTTAGAGTTACGAGATGGCGAAGCTCCAAAATGCAGAGAGTTTAATATGCCTCAGAGATTGATCAGAATGGAATAGAAATAAACCCAGCACAATGCACTGCATTGAATAGTGTAAACATCCTCAACTCTGCCGCCTGGACTTCGCCACACAAAGACAGCAGCCAGGGTGTTAAATTTGATTGTATTTCTGGTCTCTGAAGGCCGTAGTGTGACCGCTGCGAGCAGGGTTCGACCTTGCGCGGGGAATCCCCACTGGATTTCAAGTGCAAAGCCTTAACCACTCGGCCATCGCAGCTCCATCTATGCTAAGCACCCACCGTAGCACTACACCTGAAGGGAGGGTTGAACATGGTTTATTTTTCGTACCAGAAATGACGAATCATCTTTCCGATACAAATAGCTGATGGATAGTTTGGGAATTTATTTCAACACCGTTAGGTCAGAACATGAGTGTGGGCGGATAACATTGGCGTCAGTGTCGTAAATGAAGATTTCCACGGTTTGAGATGAAGGTCACGTTGAAGTCAGCCTACCTGGCATATACTTTCCTTCCTTTAGCTTCCCTCCCTTCTTTCAGAGTGGAGTGACAATTACATTTTGTCAGTCATCAGGAACCATTGCGGAACTTAGCGATACTTGAAGGAGTACTACTAATGCCTCCAGAATCTCTTCATTTACCTCTTTCAGAATCCTGGAGTGAAGTCCGTCTGGTCCAGTTGACAATTATCTTCAGACCTATTAGCTTCACAAGCCCCTTTCTCCGTTGTCTTAACATCTACTCTCGCTTGAACCCTCTCACACACGTTTATCGATGCCATTACTCTGGTATCTTCTACAGCGCAGACTGACGCAAAATATTCATTCAGTTAACCGGACTTTCCTTTCTCCCTTATTACTACGTCTCCGCGTCATTTTCCAACTTTCTGATATCCACTCTCGCCTGCCTTTCATTCATATGTCTGAAAAATTGATACTTCCATCTCTATTGTTTTCCATTTCATCTTTCCATTCATCAATTTCAATTGCCCTTTTTTTTGTTTTTTGTCTCAAACCACCGGCTTCCAACTAATGCTTGCTATATTATAAGCCCTTACTTTTGCCTTTATGCTGTCTTTACTTTCCATTTTCGGCCACGGTTGGCTCATCCTCCCTTTCGAATATTTATTCTTATTTGGATGTATCTATCCTGCGCGTCCCAATTGTCCCCAGGGACACACGACATTGTGGATCTGCGGTTATCCCTGCGGGTGCCATTCCCCAATCCACTTGGTCAACTCCAGACTTTGGTCGATGTTCCTTTCTGCGAGTGACGACGTCGAGGACAGTTATGGTCCCTGATTTTATTTCTGCGAGTGACGTGATCGGGGACTGTTATTGTCGCTATTTTTTTTTTTGCTGTAAGGGAGGAGGCATTTTGGGGTCTGCGAGATTTGTTTATTTTTTTTTCGTGCCGGGGTTGATGTCTGTCTTTACATCTACAGCCATGGTCTCAAACTACAGGTTGAATTCGATCATATCGTAAGCACTGCCTCTTAAGCATTCCTGTATCTCAAACTCAGCAGGCCCTCAGTTTCCTCAACATTACCCGCTCCTCCACCTATCTTTGTATTATCGGCAAATTTAGCCACAAATCCATTAATACCATAGTCTAAATCATTGATGTACATCGTAAAAAAGCAGCGGTCCCACTGACATCTGTGGAACTCCGCTGGTAACTGCCAGCCAGCTAGAATAAGATCCCTTTTTGCTTACTGTCTGTTTTCTGATGATCAGCCAATGCTCCTCCGATGCTAGGAACTCCCCTGTAATCTCATGGGCTCTTATTTTGTTAAGCAGCCTCATGTGCGGCAACTTTTCAAAGGCCTACTGAAAAATCCAAGTGCATCACATCTACTGCATCTCTTTTGTCTACCCAGGTTGTAATTTCCTCAAAAGATTTGCAGTAGGGTAGCCAGGCAGGATTTTCCTTTCAGGAAACCCTGCTGGCTTTGGCCTAATTCGTCATGTTCCTCCAGGTGCTCCGCAATTTCATTCCTAACAATCGATTCCAACAACTTTCCAACACTGATGTCAGGCTAACAGGTCTCTAGTTTCCTTTCTGCTGCTCCCCATCCTTCTTAAATAGCGGAGTAACGTTTGCAATATTCCAGTCATCCGGTACAACGTCAGAATCTATCGATTCATGAAAGATCATTGCTAGTGCCTCCGCAACCTCTCCAGCTACCTCCTTCAAAAGATGAGGGTGTATTCCATCAGGTCAAGGAGACGTATCCGTCCTCAGATCATTTAGCTTCCTGAGCACCTTCTCAGTCGTAATTTTCACTGCACATCCTTCACTTCCCTGACCCTCTTGAATGTCCTGTATACTGCAGATGTTTACCACTGTGAAGACTGATGCAAAATATACATTCAGTTCCTCTGCTGTTTCTGCGTCTCTCATTACAATATCTCCAGCGTCATTTTCTATTGGCCCTTTTACCTCTGTTACCATTTACATACATTAAAAAAAAGCTTTTAGTATCTTCTTTGACATTAGTCGCCAGTTTCCTTTCATAATTGATCTTTTCCTTCCTAATGACCCTCGTAGTTTCCTACTGCGAGTTTGTAAAAGCTTCCCAATCCTCTATCTTCTCAACAGCTTTGGCTTTCTTGTATACCCTCTCTTCTACTTTACGTTGGTTCTGACTTCACTGACAGCCACCGCAGTGTCCTTCTTCCATCAGAAAATTTCTTCCTGTTTGGAATATACTCTATCTGTCTTGCACTTTCCTCATTTTTCGCAGAAACTCCAGCCATTGCTGCTCTGTTGCCCTTCCTGTTACTGTCCCTTTCCAGTCACCCTTGGCCAGTTATCCACCTCATGCCATTGTAATTTCCTTTATTCCACTGAAATAACGGCATATTGGAATTTAGTTTCTCCTTCTCAAATTTGAAAGTAAACTCGATCATATTGTGATCACTGTTCCCTAAGCGTTCCTTAACTTTAAGCTCTCTTAACACATCCGGATCATTGCGAAACACGCAATGCAGCGCAGCCGATCCCCTAATGGGTTCAACAACAAGCTGTTCTAAAAAATCATCCTTTAGACATTCTACAATTTCTCTCTGTTGAGGTCCAGTACTTTTACACTTGCCATTTCTTAACTCAAACCAGAGACTCTACACCTTCCAACCCTATGTCATCCCTTTCTAATAATCTAATATCATTTCTTATACACAGGGCTGCACTCACCCCTCTCCCCCACCCCCGCCCCTCGCCTATTCACTTATCTTTCTGATACACCGTATATCATTGTGTGTTCAGCCCTCAATGGCTGCCGCCATTTAGCCAAGTTTCAGAGATGGCCACAACAACATACTTGCCAATATGTAGCTGACTTCAAGTTCGTCCATTTTTATTCCTTATGCTGCGTACATTCAATGCAACACTTTCAGTCCAGTATTTGTTGCTTTCTGTTTTAACTGCATCACGCCTCTATTGCTCTGTAACTCATCGCACTGGCTGTGTTTATGCCTCATCTCCTGCCATTCTTTTCTATTATCTCTGTTGCACGCTATCTGCGATATATTTATGTCTTCCCCTTCCTCAACCAGATCACACCAGTTCCCATCTCTCTGCCAAATTAGTTTAAATCCTCCCGAATAGCTCTATTAAACATGCCTGTTAGGATATTTCACCCCTTTTGGTTCAGGTGTAACCCATCCTTTTTGTACATGTCGTACCTGCCCCAAAAGATGCCCCAATGATCCAGGAACCCTAAGCCCTGCTCCCTACACCAGTCTCTCAGCTACACATTAATATCCCTAATCCTGCTATTCTTGGCTCGTTAGCACTTGTAATCTCGGCAGCAATCCCGAGATTACAACCCTGGAGGTCCTGCTTCTCAACTTCCTCCCCAACTCCCTGGATTCTGTCTTCAGGACCTCCTCCCTTTTTCTACCTTGGTACCAACGTGTAGCAAGACTTCTGGCTGTTCTTTCTCATCCTTTAGAATACTCTGCACCCGATCCGAGACACCCCGTACACTGGCACCTGGGAGACAACACACCATACGAGTGTCTCCATCAGGCTGACAGAATCTCCTGTCTGTTCCCCTCACTATGTATCTTAGGAGCGGCATCTCGGTACACCTGGTGCAGATGTGGCCATCAAGGGAGACTGGAAGATTACCAGGATTCCAACATCCGACACCCAGAGCAAAATACTAACTCTGCCGGCATGCTCTCTATTCCTCAAAATATCATGGCTGCGTATATCTGCATCCGCTTCACGCTCCGCCCCTGTCACTCCTCCTATGACGTCTGTCCAACACTCCTCCCGCGGTGCTCCACCCCAGGGATTCCCAAAATCCTTTGCTTCCGCCAGTTTCAGTGGGTCACTGTTAGGATTCATCTACCCCTCAGCCATCCGATTCGAAAATGGACGTGAAACCCATGAAACTACCCAAGTTTTTAAATATATATTATTTCTGTTGTGGCACTTTTTAAAAAATCTATTCAATACCTATATACTGTAATTGATTTATTAATTTTTACTTTTTCTTCTATATTATGTATTGTACTGAACTGCTGCTGCTAAGCTAACAAATTTCACGACAGATGCCGGTGTTAATAAACCGGCTTTTGATTCTGAATTTAATGGGTGTGTGTTTTTGAAGCCCCACTGACCACTTTTCCCTCACAACTTATGAAATTGCCTAAATCATCAGTGATCTTTATCTGAGTTATTCACTGCAAACTAGTTCGCAGATGAAAACCGAAAATAAGCTATTGTCCCGGGTATAGCTGTGACTATATTAAGGATTCCAGAAGCACCTCGCAATCTCAATATGAACGGCAGGTTGCAAGTTGTATGGTCGCGTTGTGGAGATGAGAATGCCAATCCGGAATATAGAGTGCAGTTGCTCTGGGATTTTTTGTCTCGGCTTGGCCAGAAGGGGGCGCCGAAGACACATATGCCTCGGGATTTGCGTGTGACGGATTGTCTCAACCGGCATGGCTATTTTAAAGCCCTGTAGATCGGTAAAGGAAGAGGTGTTCTGACAGTTGTTTCACCTTTGTCTGTCTTTTCCAGCTATACTTCCCCCGGCCTCATTCCCGTGCCTTGTATATGCTGAATTTCAAGCGTTATGCAATGCGAAGTGGTTAATAACAGCGGACACTTGTCAGTTATTGCTTAAAGCAAGATAAATAAATAATAACAATAAAGTGTAACATTAATAGAGCAGGTACTGCATTCGTAAACAAATAGGTGCAAGTTGATAACGAGGAAGATTGTGCGGCGAGGATTTAATCTAATTGGACTATGGAAACATTTCATGGTCTTATTAGAGCGGGACACAATCTGTGACTGAACCTTGTAGCAGGGACTTTCTGGCTTTTGTATCACCGTCCCGACGGACGGTGGCGGTTAGGGTGGGGGTGGGTGGGAGAGGATTAACGGTGTCGGTCTGCCTTTGATTACGGTGCAAACAAAAGGAATTCTGCAGATGCTGGAAATTCAAGCAACACACATCAAAGTTGCTGGTGAACGCAGCAGGCCAGGCAGCATCTCCAGGAAGAGGTACAGTCGACGTTTCAGGCCGAGACCCTTCGTCAGGACTAACTGAAGGAAGAGTGAGTAAGAGATTTGAAAGTGAGAGGGGGAGGGGTAGATCCAAAATGATAGGAGAAGACAGGAGGGGGAGGGATGGAGCCAAGAGCTGGACAGGTGATTGGCAAAAGGGATACGAGAGGATCATGGGACAGGAGGCCTAGGGAGAAAGACAAGGGCGGGGGGGGGGGGGGGACCCAGAGGATGGGCAAGGGGTATAGTCAGAGGGACAAAGGGAGAAAAAGGAGAGTGACAAAAAGAATGTGTGTATAAAAATAAGTAACAGATGGGGTACGGGGCGGGGGGTGGGGGGCATTAGCGGAAGTTTGAGAAGTCGATGTTCATGCCATCAGGTTGGTGGCTACCCAGACGGGATATAAGGTGTTGTTCCTCCAACCTGAGTGTGGCTTCATCTTTACAGTAGAGGAGGCCGTGGATAGACATATCATAATGGGAATAGAATGTGGAATTAAAATGTGTTGCCACTGGGAGATCCTGCTTTCTCTGGCGGACAGAGCGTAGATGTTCAGCAAAGCGGTCTCCCAGTCTGCGTCGGGTTTCGCCAATATATAAAAGGCCACATCGGGAGCACCGGACGCAGTATATCACCCCAGTCAACTCACAGGTGAAGTGTCGCCTCACCTGGAAGGACTGTCTGGGGCCCTGAATGGTGGTAAGGGAGGAAGTGTAAGGGCATGTGTAGCACTTGTTCCGCTTACAAGGATAAGTGCCAGGAGAGAGATCAGTTGGGAGAGATGGGTGGAGGGGGGGACGAATGGACAAGGGAGTCGTGTAGGGAGCGATCTCTGCGGAAAGCGGGGTGGGGGGGGGGGTGAAGGGGAAAATGTGCTTAATGCTGGGATCCCGTTGGAGGTGACGGAAGTTACGGCGAATAATATGTTGGACCCGGAGGCTGGTGGGGTGGCAGGTGAGGACCAGCGGAACTCTATTCCTAGTGGGGTGGAGGAAGGATGGAGTGAGAGCAGATGTGCGTGAAATGGGGGAGACGCGTTTGAGAGCAGAGTTGATGGTGGAGGAAGGGAAGCCCCTTTCTTTAAAAAATGAAAAGGCTCATCCTGAGAGCAGATGCGTCGGAGCAGCAGGCCAGGCAGCATCTCTAGGAAGAGGTACAGTCGACGTTTCAGGCTGAGAGCCTTCGTCAGGACTAACTGAAAGAAGAGTTAGTAAGAGGTTTGAAAGTGGGAGGGGGAGTGAGAGATCCAAAATGATATGAGAAGACAGGAGGGGGAGGGATGGAGCCAAGAGCTGGACAGGTGATTGGCAAAGGGGATATGAGAGGATCGTGGGGAAAGGAGGTCCAGGGAGAAAGACAAGGGGGGGGGCAGGGAACCCATGGATGGGCAAGGGGTATAGTCAGAGGGACAGAGGGAGAAAAAGGAGAGTGAGAGAAAGGATATGTGTATATAAATAAATAACAGATGGGGTACGAGGGGGAGGTGGGGCATTAGCGGAAGTTTCAGAAGGCAATGACAGCAGGCGGTGAGGGAAAGAGAATTAACGGCTTGGGCTGGTCTTTGATTATGGTGGCTGCTTTACCGAGCTGAGCTGGTTCCACAACTCTCCAGTATTCTGTGGTCATCTGCAGGGCAGCTGCCGGACCTTGCCACAATGCACCCCTGTACGGGTGAAACTGAATCTTTCTATGTGTCCCTGTTATGAAATTTTCCATTCAGGAACATGCTGCTGAGACTCTGCAGCACATTTGTGCTGAGGATCTTTCTCCCAATAGTGCGTTGTCGAATTCTACGACTAGCGTTTCAGTCGAAGCTGAAACGAGCCAAGTACAGTTGTAATAACATATCTCTGAACTGAAACATTGTGCCTCATGAAATTAAAGGAAAACGTGCCCTGATGTGTAACCACTAAGTTCTTTCTAATGTTCCTCCCAATGATCTTATAACGATTTTAATCTTGAGCTGATTTAACTATGGTTCTATATGAGCAGAATACCATAAGATATAGGAGCAGATGCAGGCCATTCGGCCAAACGAGTCTGTCCCGCCATTCAGTCTTGGGCTGATCCAGTTCTTCAGGTCATCCCCACTCACCTGCCTTCTCCCCATACCCTTTGATGATCTGGCTAATCAAGAAAATATCTATGTAATCCTTAAATATTCTGAAGTATTCTTAGAGATGGTATATATAATTATCTGGATAGACAGGGTCTGATTAGGAATAGTCAACATGGATTTGTGCGTGGAAGGTCATGTTTGATAAAACTTATTAATTTTTTTAATGCGGTTACTAGGAAAGTTGACGAGGGTAAAGCGGTGGATATTGTCTATACGGACTTCAGTAAGGCCTTTAACAAGGTTCCACATGGAACGTTAGTTAGGAAGGTTCAATCGTTATGTATTAAAATCAAAGTAGTAAAATGGATTCAGCAGAGGCTGGATGGGAGACTCCAGAGGGTAGTGGCGGATAACTGTGTGTCAGATTGGAGGACGATGTGTAGCGTTGTGCCTCAGGGATCTGTACTGGGTGCAATGTTGCTTGTCATATATACTAATGATCTGGATGATGGGGTGGTAAATTGGATTAGTAAGTATACAGATGATACTGAGATAGGTGGAGCTGTGAATAATGAAGTAGGTTTTCAAAGCTTGCAGAGACATTTAGGCCAGATAGAAGAGTGGGCTGAAAGATGGCAGCTGGAGTTTAATGCTGAAAACTGTGAGGTGCTACATTTTCGTAGCACAAAATAAAATACAACATACATGGTAAATGATAGGGCATTGAATAATGCAGTAGAACAGAGGGATCTAGGAATAATGGTGCATAGTTCCCTGAAGTTGGAATCTCATATGGATAGGGTGGTGGAGAAAGCTATTGGTATGCTGGCCTTTATTAATCAGAGCATTGAGTATAGGAATTGGGATGTAATGTTGAATTTGCATAAGGCATTGGTGAGGCCAAATTTGGAGTATTGTGTACAGTTCTGGTCACCAAATTACAGGAAAGATATCAATAAAATTGAGAGAGTACAGAGGAAATTTACGAAAATGTTGCCTGGGTTTCATCTCAGAGAAAGGTTGAAAAAGTTAGGTCCTTATTCTTTGGAGCGTAGAGGTTTGAGGGGGGACTTGATACAGGTATTTAAAATTATTAGGAGGATAGATAGAGTTGACGTGGATGGGCATTTTCCATTGAGAGCGTGGGAGATTCAAACAAGAGGACATGAGTTGAGAGTTAAAGGGAAAAAAGTTTAGGGGTAACATGAGGGGGAACTTCTTTACTCAGAGAGTGGTAGCTGTGTGGAACGAGCTTCCAGCAGAAGTGGTTGGGGCAGGTTCGATGTTCCCATTCAAAGTTAAATTGGACAGCTATATGGACAGGAAAGGAATGGAGGGTAATGGGCTGAGTGCAGGTCCGTGGGACTAGGTGAGAGTAAGAGTGCGTCACAGAATAGAATGGCCGAGATGGCCTGCTTCGGTGCTGTATTTGTTATGTGATTATATGGTTAAATGCACCCAACGAATTGGCAACAAATTCCACAGATTTACCACACCCTGACTAAAGTAATTTCTCCGCATCTCAGTTCTAAATGGACGTCCTTCAATCCTAAAGTCGAGTCCTTTTGTCCTAGACTCCCTTACCATGAGAAATAGCTTTGCCATATGTAATCTATTCAGGCCTTTTAACAGTTGGGAGTTTTCTAAGGGATCCCCCATCATTCTCCTGAACTCCAGGGAATACAGCCCAAGAGCTGCCAGACGTTCCTCGTACGGTAACCCTTTCATTCCTGGAATCATTCTCGTCAATCATCTCTGATCCCTTCCCAATGTCAGTATACCGTTTCTAAAATAAGAAGCCCAAAGCTGCACACAATGCTTCAAGTGTGGTCTCTCGAGCCCTTACAGAGTCTCACAAGCACATCATTGCTCTTGTATTCTATACTGCTAGAAATGTACACCAACGTTGCATTCGCCTAATTCACCACCGAATCAACCTTGGAGGTTAAACTTTAGGCTATCCTGCACAAGGACCCGAAGTTACTTTTGCATCTCTGCATGTTGAATTCTCTCCGGAGTTCTCACTCGCTAACTGGTTGCATTGGAAACGACGGATCTGCTGGTCGCTGTCCTGGACCAGATATCGAGCAGGATTCTGAACGTTTACATGACAATCGAAATGTTCTTCTGGTCTGAGTGTAAAAAGGTGTTTACAATCCACGCTGTTTCTCTTTGTTCGATCTGGTACACAGTCACCTTCACTTTTGATCGATCTGTGGCCATTTGCTGCCAAAACAATTAAAATAAAATATTGCACCACGAAAAACGCGGCAATGATTCTGGGGACACTTACAGTGGATCCTCCTTAAGGAAAATTGACTGGTATTTTCGTTTCTCACAGTATTATACAATAATAACTACTCCATATATTTGTTCGCCTTCTGTATATTATTTGTCCTTATCTTTCGCGATGCCAATAAAATTATTTAATTGCATCCTCACCTCTGTAACTCCCATTACTTCTATCGAATGGATTAACCATCGGGAACGTTTTAGTCACCAGCAGAGGGCGCAGGAGACTCCGGTGAGCTGACAAGGGACAGGGTGCCAGAGATCCAGAGATGGAGAGCCGCAGGAAACCCCTCGTGCAACGAGGTGCTTAAGGACCGTAAGAAATACAAGATAACACCTACGAAAGAAAGCAGAAGGGTCAAAAGAAGGCAGCATGCTTCCTTAGCAGACAACGTGAAAAAAAGATTCCTCAGGAGTGCTGCAGATCTGTTAAGAGCAAAGGGATTGCAAGAGACTGACTTGGTCCTCTGGGAGATCAGAATGGTAAACCGTGTGTGCAGCCAAAGAGATGCATTTAATGTGTGCCTGTATTTACTTGGGAGACGGAGAGAGAGTCTGCAGAGGTAAAGCAAAACGGCACCAGCTCCATGACTATACAAATTACAGAGGAGATGTTTGCTGCCTTGAGACAAATTAGAGGGATACATCAGGGATTGTCCTCTGTTGTTTTCATCGATATCAACGATCTGAATCATAATATGGTTAAATGCATCAAGACATTTTCGGATGACACCGAACTTAGAAGTGCGTTTGACAGCAAGGAATACTACAACGGCTTGCAGCGGAATGTGGACCTGGTGGCAAAGTGGCGTCACAGATTAGTGGGGTCGTAAAGCAAGCTGCTGGAACATAGGCCGCAGTACTGAGTACAAGAGATGGGATGGTAATCTGAATTTGTACAAGACACTGTTGGAATCTAATTTGAAAGGTTGAGCGCGGCTTTGGCCAGCTCCCCACACGGAATATGTAAGTAAAGTTGAAAGAAGGCAGAGTAAATTTACAAGGAAAACCTGAGTTATAAGGAAAGTTTGAACAGATTAAATCTGGTTCTTTAAATTGTAGAAGATTGAGAGGAGATTTCATGGAGGTATACAATGTCATGAGGGATATAGGTAGGGTAAATGAAAGCAGACTATTCCACAAATATTGGTAGGACCACAACCGGGGGTGAGGGGTGAAGGGTGAAAGGTGAAGAAATTAAGAGGGACATGAGGTAAAACTTCTTCACTCAGTGGGTCGTGAGAGCGTGGAAGGAGATACCAGCACCAGTGGCGCATGCGAACTGGATTTCAACGTTTCGGAGATAGTTTAGAAGATAGGGGTATGGTAGATACTGCCCCCGTGCAGGTCGATGGGAGTAGGCAGTTTAAATAGATCGGCCGAAGGGTCTGTTTCTGTGCGGCGCTTTTCTCTGACACTTTAACTCTGTGACTCTGTGACTCCTTGGTCGCTGATTCATAACAGTCCAGGGGTTCATCACACAAAGATCCGAAGTAAATATCAGATGTTGTATTATTCACTCCTAAATTCACCAAGTGTATTCGCGGATGTTCTTGGATATGTTTTGAGGTCGTTGAAACAGCCCCGCCCACTACACCAAACGCTCCCTCTTGCCAACCTGGGAAGAGGCCGGATTATTGATTGATTCGGAAGGTTCGGGTTGTTGTTCTGAGAGACTCGGAGCTCTGGTATGTGTGATAGCAGCGGCCTGCCCGCCCGCATTCCTCAGAACAGGGAGCGGCCTTTCGACTGAAATCAAATCTTACTGGTTCCACTATTCACTCTCATTCAGGTATGAACAACGTCACTTTACTATCGTATTTGACCATTTCTGCTGCAGGGAAGAGTGATAGGATCTTTAACGTGATTCAAAGAAAACTGAATTTGGGGTCTCGAACACTCAACTTTACCAGTCATAGTTACTGCCCGGTTTCAAGTGAGTTTCCAGCATTTTATTTTTACTTCAGACTCGCATCATCTGCAGATTTTTTTAATAGAATAAATAGAAAAATTGAGTTGTAAGGAAAGATTGAATAGGTTCGAACTTTATTCCTGTGAACGAAGAGGATCGAGAGGAGATATGACAGAGGTCGACACAATTATGAGGGGTATAGATAGGGTAAACGCAAGCAGTCGTTTTCCACTGAGGTTGGGTGGAGCTGCAACCAGAAGTCATGGGTTAAGGGTTGAAGATGAAAGGTTTAAGGGGACCATGAGGGGAAACATCTTTACTCAGAGGGTCGTGAGAGTGTGGAACGATCTACAGGCTACACATGTTACAAGCGAGTTCGATTTCAACCATGAAGAGATAGTTTGGATGGGAGGGGTGCGGAGGGCTTTGGCCCCGGTACAGCTCGATGCGATTAGGCAGTTTAAATGGCTCAGCCGAAAAGCCTGTTTCTGTGTTGTACTTTTCTATGTCATCTTGATCTCTCATTCATAACAGAGACAGCGGGTTGATGAAACAAATATCAGAAATAATTTTCAGAAGTTTAACTTTTCGCGGCTTAATTCCCCAAGAATATTCTAACAAGGAGGATATGTTCTGAAGACTTTTCAAGCTGCCCCTTCTCTCTGCCCCACGCGCGGATATTTCGTAACCATGGTAACACACAAAATGCTGGAGGAAATCAGCAGGACCGGCAGCATCGATGGAACGGAGAAATAAGTCGAGCTTTCGGGCCAAGACCCTTCAATGGAACTGGAAAGGAAGGGTGAATGGCTCAGATCATAGATTGATTTGGAAGATGCGGGTTGTTGTTCTGTGAAACTCGGAGCTCAGGGTCTCTGTGGAAGCATCTGCTGGACCCGCACATTCCACGGAACAGGGAACAGCCTTTCTGCTGAAATCAAATCCGACCAGTTCGACAATTCACTGTCATTCAGGTGTGAAATCATTAACTTTTATAATGTATTTAACCATTTCTGCCGCAGGGAAGACCGATAGAACCATTAATGTGTCTTTAAGGAACTTACCTGGGGTCTCGAACCCGCAACATTACCCGCTGCAGTGCTGCGAGTTTCCAGCATTTTATGTTCCCCTCGGACTCGCAGCATCTGCAATTATTCCACAAGTATTTTCAGGATTCCTTCAAATAATCAGTCCACGGCATTCCTGACTGCAACATTAACTTGGCTATGTTCCCAGTTACAGTTGTCATTAATTTTTAAATGCTTTTTCTGTAACTGTGAGCGTGGGGGGCGGGGGAGGGGGTAGAGGCTGATGGAAAGGAGGAGAGTGTGGTGTAGATAGAGGGGGTGAGCGGTCCGAGGAGGGGCAGGATGAGGTAGAGGCGGATGTTGACGTTGCAGCAGGGGCAGGTTGAAGGGAAGAGAGTTAGCCAGAGGGTAGAGAGGAAGAGGGCGGGAGAGAGAGGGGAATAGACCGAGAAGGAAAGGGGCCAGTGAACGAGCAGCGGGGAGAGGGGAGAGGAAGGAAGAGACCAGCAGTGTGAGAGAAAGGGAATGTGAGGCTTCGGAAGAGGGTGTGTGACAAGGGTAGCGAGTGGGGCTGGGCTAGACTGGAAACAGTGGAGAGAAAGGGAGACGGGGAAGAGAGAGGGGAAGGGGAGCGGGGAGAGAGAAAAGTGTTGGGATAGGTAGGATGAGGGATAGTCAGAGGGATAAGAGTAGAGAGGGAATGAGAGGGAGTAGGTTACGGAGTGAGAGTGGGCTGAGAGAAGTTGGGTGAGGAAAGGGTAGTATACACGAGGGGCTGACATCGGATGGCTGAGCGAGAGGCGCAGAGATCAAGGAGCGGTGAGTGGACAGAGTTGGGAGGGGAGAAAACGGTGTATGGAGAAGAGTGGAGGGTGATGGACAACCGCAGTAAGTTGGCAGCGATGTGTGAGAGCGGCGCTGTGGCTGGTCAGAATTATTTGACTCACTGCTTAATCATCTGCAGCGGCAACAATGCTAGTAATGGCTGAGCACGCTATTGAATAAATCCACGGTGAGATTATAGTTCCAAACTCCCATATCCCACACCGTGATTTACTGTGCATGATTTCCAATCTCCCTATCCTACGCAGGGAGTTTGACTGTACACAGTTCCCCGTCTCCCTGTCGTTCTGTTCGTCTGTCGCGACACACTGACCTGCCCTCCAGACCCCGACCATCCATGTACTTATCCGAGTTTCTCAAGCAGATGGTGCTCAGCCCTCACGCAGATTCAGCAATGAAAGTGTCAGGCGTACTGCGACTCATTTTCTGAGCTGCGAATATTTCAACGGAAAAAGTAGTGAAGGAAAGGCAGGTTATGGATCAACAGATGGAAATATGATGTTGTAGTCATTAGGGAGAGTTGGTTGGAAAGATGCTCTAGTCATTTGTTAAGGTTGAGGTTATGGAGTACTTGCTGACAGGACAAGATCGGACAAAGTCAGTTTGGTTTTCTTTAGGAAAGCCCTGCCTGACGACCTGCTGGAATGTTATTTTGAGGAGTTTACGCGCCTAATAGATAAAGGGGATAAAATGTCTGTTGTATATTTGGACTTGCAGACGGCCTTTGAAAAGGTGCCACACATGAGGCTGCTTGCCAAGTTAAGGGCCCACGTTATTACTGGAAAGGTAATGGCATGAATACAGCATTGGCTGATTGGTAGGAGGCAGCGAGCGGAAATAAAAGTATCCTCGGCTGGTTGGCTGCCACGACCCCCAGTGTTCCACAGGGGCCGGTTTTGGGATCGCTTCTTTTCATGCAGTATATCAATAATATAGAATACGGAATAGATGGCTTTGTGGCCAAGTTTCTGGATGAAACGAAGATGGAGGGGCAGGGAGTGTTGATGAATCAGATAGGCTGCAGAAGGACTTAGACAGATTAGGAGAATGGGCAAGAGAGTGGGAAATGAAATACAATGTTGAAAATGCATGGTAGGAATGAATGCGCAGACTGTTTCTAAACGTGGAGAAAATCCAAAAGTCTGGAATGCAAAGGGACTTGGGAGTCTTTCAGCAGAACACCCTAAAGGTTAATTTGCACGTTGAGTCGCTGGGGTCGAAGGCAAATGCAATGTAAGCATTCATTTCAAGAGGTCTAGAATACAAGAACAGGGTTGTGATACCGAGGCTTTATGAGGCACTGATGTGGTCTCACATTCAGCATTGTGAACAGTTTTGGGCTCCTCATCTAGGAAAAATTGTGCTGGCATTGAAGAGTGTTCAGAAGATGTTCACAGGGATACCTCCGGAATTTAGAAGAATAAGGGCAGGAGTCTAATTGAAACCTTTCAATGAGATTTGCCGAGACTGAGTGAAACTGGAAAGGATGTTTGACATTGTGGGGTATTCTAGGAGAAGAGAGTGCAGCCTTGGGATGGAGGAACGTCCATCTATAACAAAAATGCGGCGAAATTTCTTTATTCAGAGGGTGGAGAACTTGTGCAATTTATTACCACAGACAGCTGTAGAGACCAAGTCGTTGGGTATATTTACGGTAGAGCCTCATAAGTTCTTGATTGGACACGGGGGGGTGGGGGCAAAGGATCAGACATGATTGAATGGCGGAACAGACTCGATAGCCAAATGGCCTAATTCTGCTCCTATGTCTTATGCTCTTATGGTTGCAGAATGGCCTGGGTAGTCAGCTCAATATTCCGGGGTTCCATTGTTTTAGACCCGACAGAGCGAGTGTCTGATACATAATCTTCTATTGAAATGAGAGAATATACGTGACAGGAGTTTGTGAAAGGGATCTCTTTGCATATAGTGATCAGAATGAGGGAGATTTAAAGCCTTTTTTTTGTTTGTTTTTTTTTTTGGCATCTGTGTTTACTCGGGAAACGGTCTCCGAATCTCCAGAAGTGAGGTCATGGACCCGAATATGGTTTGTAAAGGAGGAGATTCTTACTAACCTGAGGAAAATTAGGATTAATAAATCACCAGCCATAGAAAAGTTCTTCCCTCGGAACCTCGGGGAGGCAGGTGCGGAAATTGCAAGTGCCGTAGTCGATATCTTTAAATTATGCTTAGTGACAGTGAGGTACCGAACAATTGGAGGATATCTAATGTTCCGTTGTTTAAGAAAGGCTGAAAATATACCAGGAAATTCAAGGCCGGTGTGGCTGATATCGGTAGTGAGAAGGCAAGACAGTGAATTTGTCGGCATGGACTTTCGCAAGGCATTTGTCAAGGTCCACATTGGAGGTTGGTCAAGAAGTTTCAGTCGCTCGGCATTCCAGACGAAGTAGTAAATTGGATTAGACACTGGCTTTGAAGGAGAAATCAGTCTGGTAGCAGATGGTTGCCTCTCTGACTGGAGGCCTTTAATTAGTGGAGAGCCGCAGGGATCGGTGCTGGGTCCGTTGTTGTTAGTGATCTATAACAACAAACTATCTTATAATGTGGTTAAGTGGATCAGCAAGCTTGCTGTTTGGGAGTGCAGTGCACTGTGAAGAAGGCTATCATGGCTTGCAGAGGGATTTTGAACAGCTCGAAAAATGTCCTCAAAATCGGAAATGGAATCTAACGCAGGCAAGTGTGCGGTTTCGCACGTCTGTCGGACCAGCCGGGGTAGGCCACATACGGTGAACAGCTGGGAGCTAGGGAGCGCAGTAGAACAAAAGGGCTGGGAATACTGGTCCGTTAGTCATTGAAAGTAACGACACAGGTAAACTACAGTGTTACAGGTGTGGTTGTGAAGAAAGCCTTTGTCACATTGGACTTCATAAATTAAAGTATTGAGGACAGGAACTGGGTTGTTATGTTTCAGTTTAAGAAACATTAATGAGGCCGAATTTGAAATATTCTGTGCAGTTTTTGTGACCTACCTACAGGAAAGATGTAAATAAGGTTGGAAGATACGGAGAGAATTTACAAGAATGTCTCCAGTTCTGGTGGACCTGAGTTATAAAGAAAGGTTGAATAGTTTCGGACTTAGTTCCTTGGATTGTGGAACATTGATAGGAGATTCGATAAAGCTGTACAAAATTATGACGCGTACAGACAAGATTAATGCAGCAGGGTTTTTCCACTGGGGTTTGGTAGGACTACAACCAGAGGTCATGGATTAAGGGCAAAAGGTGAGAACTTTAAGTGTAACATGAGGGGAAGCATCTTCACTCAGATGGTTCTGAGTGTGTGGATCGAGGTCTCAGCACAAGTGGTTTATGCGAGCTCTATTTCGGCGTTTAGGAGACAGTTAAGATGGTAGGGGTGAGGTACTATGACACGGTGCAAGTTGATGGGAGTGGGCAGTTTAAATGGGTTTGATATGGATCTGTTTCAGTGCTGTACTTTTCTATGACTCTGTAGCTGCTTGGTCCCTGACTCAGAACACAACGTGTTGATTAAATAAAAATCCGAAATTGATAGCAGAATTTGAATTAATCACACCTTGGTTCCCCATGTGTTGACGTCGTATCAAACCGCCCAGCCCACAACCCCAACCGCTCCCTCTGGCTGATATTTCGTAACCCTGGTAACACACAAAGAGCTCGAGAATCTCAGCCGGTCCGTCGGCATTTGTGGATCTGAATACAAAGTTGACGTTTGTGAACGAGATCCTTCAGTGGAACTGGAAACGGAGGGTGAAAAGGCCAGATAATTGATTAATTTCGAAGATGCGGGTTGTTGTTCTGGGAGATTCGCAGCTCAGGGTTTGCGTGTGAGCAATTGCCGGAACCCGCACATTACACCGAACGAAAACGCATTTCTGCTGAAATCTAATCCAACCAGTCGGATAATTCACTGTCATTCGGGTGTGAAAGCACTCACTTTTATAATGTAGTTAACCATTTCTACTACAGGGAAAAGAGATGGATACTTTAATGTGACTGAAGGAAATTCACCTGGGGTCTCGAACCTGCAACGTTACCAGTTACAGTTCTGTCCTGTTTGTTACTAGTTTCTAGCATTTTTATCTTTTCCTCAGTCTCGTATCATCTGCACTTGATTTAGACATATTTTTTTATCAAGATTGCTTTACGTAACGTGGCGTTCCTAACTGTGATTTCCTGAACGAATATTACCCAGAATCTGGAATATGCAGCGTTCGCAGTTATGGTGCTACTAACCTGTTAAGTGATTTTGATATGAGGGTGAAGGTAGAGGTCGAATGAGGCTGAGGAGTAGGAGGAGAGTGAGCTGGAGAGTGAGGGGTTGAGAAAGCTGTGTGTGGAAAGTGGAGAGCGGGTAGATGAAGATGAAAGTGAGTGTGTGGAGAGGTAGTGGGGAAAAGAGAGGCGGGGGGGGGGGGGTGGGAGAGAGAGAGAGACCACAAGACCATAAGACATAGGAGTAGAATGAGGCCATCTGCCCTATCGAGTCTGCTCCGCCATTCAATCATGGCTAAACCTTGTTTTTTCTCCTCCTCAATCCCAGTTCTGGCCTTCTCCCCGTAATATTCGATGTCATGTCCAGTCAAGAACATATCAATCTCTGCCTTAAATTCACCCAACGGTCTGACCACCACAGTTTCATGTGGCAACGAATTCCACACATTCACCATACATTGGCTGAAGAAATGTTTCCGCATCTCTGTTTTGAAAGGGCGCCATTCTATCCCGAGGCTGTGCCCTGTTGTCCTAGACTCCCCCAGCATGGAAACATCCTTTCCACACCTCCTCTGCCCAGGCCTTTCAATATTCGAAAGGTTTCAATGAGATCCCCCCTCATCCTTCTGAATTTCAGGAGTACAGACCCAGAGCCATCTAATGTTCCTCGTATGATAACCCTTCATTCCTGGAATCATCCTTTTGAACCTCCTCTGGACCCTCTCCAATGGCAGCAAATCTTTTCCAAGATGACGGCCTCAAAACTGTTCACAATCCTCAAGGTGAGGCCTCACCAGTGCCCTTTAAGGCCTCAGCATCATATCCTTGCTCTTATATTCTAGATCTCTTCAAATGAATCCTAACATGGTATTTACCTTCCTCACCACCGACTTAACCTGCAAGATAACCTTCAGGGTGTTCTTCACAAGGACTCCCGTGACCCTCTGCATCTCAGATTCCTGGATTTTCTCCCCGTTTATAAAATAGTTCGCACATTTATTTCTACCACCAGACTGCATGACCGTGCGTTTTCCCGCATTGTATTTCCTTTGCCACTTTCTTGACTATTCTCCTAATCTGTCTAAGTCTTTCTTCATCCTACCTGTTTCCTCAACACTACTGCCCCTCCACCAACCTTCGCATCATCAGAAAACTTGACAATAAAACCATCTATTCCATCATCTAAATCATTTATATACAGCATGAAAAAGAAGTTTTCCCAACACTGACCCCTGCCGAACTAGTGACTGGCAGCCAACCAGAAAAAGGTCCTTTTATTCCAACTCGCTGCCTCCTACCAATCAACCAATGCTCTAACTATTTTAGTGACTTTCCTTTAATGCCATGGGCTCTTAATTTGGTAAGGAGTTCAAGTGTGTGCACCTGGTCAAAGGCCTTCTGAAGTTCCAAATGTACAACATCCACTGCCTCATCTGTATCTAACCTACTTGTAATCTCCTTAGAGAGTTCCAACAGGGTGGTCAGGCAGCGTTTCCCTGAAGGAAACCATGCTGACTTTGTACTATCTTGTCCTGTGTCACCAAGAACTCCATCATCTCAGCCTTAACAATTGATTCTAACATTTTCGCAACAACTGAGGTCAGGCTAACTGAAATATAATTGCCTTTCTTAAAGAGTGGAGTGGAGTGACATTTGCAATTTTCCAGTCCGACCGCATGCCGGAGTCTCATGAATTTGAAAAATTATTTCTAATGCCACCACAATCCCTAACGCTACCTCAATCAGAACCCTAGCGTGCAGTTCATCTGGTCCCGGTGACTAATGTACCTTTAGGTCTTTAAGCATTTTGAGCACCTTCTCTCTTGTAATGGTAACTGCACCCACTTCTCTTCCTCACACACTACAACATCAGGCATGCTGCTAGTGTCTTCCACAGAGAAGACTGATGCAAAATACTAATTTAGTTTCATCAGCTATCTCCTTTTCCCCCGTTATTATTTCTCTTGCCTCATTTTCCAGCGGTCCTAGATCCACTCCAATTTCTCTTTTATTTTTAGCATACTTGAACAAAAACTTTTCTATTCCACTTTGATATTATCTGCTAGCTTGCTTTTCTATTTCATCGTTTCCCTTCTAATGATTTTTTCGTTGCTCGCACTCATATTGTGATCACATTTCCGTAAGGGTTCTTCTACCTTAAGCTCGCTAATCGCCTCCGGTTCATTATACAGCATCCAATCCAGTATAGCTGGTCCCCTAGTAGGCTCAACGACAAAGCTGCTCTAAAAAGATATTCTTAGGCATTCAAAAAACTCACTCCTTTAACATCCATTACCAACCTGATTTTCCCAAATGACCTTCATGTTAAAATGTCCCATGGCTAACATAACATTGCCCTTTTGACTCGCCTTTTCTGTTTCCTGCTGCATCCTGTGGTCCACCTCCCAGCCAGTGTTAGGAGGCCTCTATATAATGCCATCAGCGTTGTTTTACACTTGCAGTTTCTTAACTCAACTCACAAAGATTCAACATCTTCCGATCCTATGTAACATCTTTCTACTGATCTGATGATATTCTTTACCAGCAGAGCCACACTACCCACTCTGCCTACCTTCCTGTCCCCCTGATATGGCATGTAACATTGAATGTTCAGCTCCCAACTACAATCATCCTTCAGCCGCGATACAGTGATGGCCACATCATCAAACCTGGCAAGGTATGATGTTGAGAGTGGGCAATTGCGAGGTAGAGGGAAAAGGATAGAGGGTAAAAGAAAGGGGGTGTGAGCGTTTTTATACCGAGATTGGGAAGAAAACGGGGAATTGGGGGGCGAGGCGTGTTGGGCGACAGAAAGGAGTGAAGGAGCATGAGTGTGCAGGGTGCCGAGGTAGTGTGGCTGAGCGATAGGGCCGGCGAGGAAGGAGAGGTGAATGAAAATGGCGTCAAGGGGTGGGGGGAGAGGAGCTTGCAGCAAAATGAGTGAAGGTGTGCAGTGCGGAGGGTGTGGTAAACTGGCCAGGATCGCGGAAAGGAGGGTTCACTGTTTTGGGTGGCGAGGAGAGTGGAATGATTCGGAAGGGAAGAGGAAGAGGCTGAAAGAAGAGCCCATTGTGAAGGGGAGGCGCAGTGAGGAGACATGGATCAGTGAGAGGCGCTGCGTCTGGTCAGAATGATTAAACTAACAATTTATTTATTCACAGTGGTAAATATGTTAGTTATAGTGGAGATTATGGCCTTCGTCTGGGAATCCCACAGCAAAAGTTTTACCACACCTGGTTCCGGCTCTGCAATCCGACGCTGCGGTGGGGGGAGGGGAGTTGTGGGGCGAAGTGGGGGTTGGGGATATTGTGATTTTCACGCACTGCTCCCGGTCTCTGTGTTGAACTGTAAATTTGTCAGATCATGACCTGCCATCCATGTACTTAACCAAGTTTCTCAAACAGAAATTGTTAAGTCCTCGGGCAAAGTCGGGAATTAAAAAGGGTTGGGTATGTTGCGACTAACGTGAACAGCGTATATTTCAATGCAAAAAAAAAATGAAGGGAAGGGAGCTGAGCTCAAGTCGTGGATCAACACCTGGAATTATGATATGGCAGACATTAGTAAGACTTGGCTGCAAGAAGGGCAGTATTGGCCGCTGGATATTCCGGGGTTCCCTCCTTTCAGACTTTAGATTTGTGACGTCACTGCTTTTTCAGTATAGACTGGAGAACTCGTCTAGTGCGGCTTTATCTGTGGGATTAAGAGGAACATTTTTTTAGGGAGATCGCACCCTGTTGCAAGAAATATAATCTGTTACAGGAGGATGATATAAATTTCCAGGTATGGACTGGCATACTCGCACTGTAAAACGATTAGATGCGCTGGTATTTGTCAAATGTGTTGTGGAATGCTTTCTAACTCAGTACTTTGAAGTCCCAATGAGAGAGTGTGGGAGCGTGAGACTCTGCACATGACAAACGTTAGTGTAGGTAAAGTCTTTGCACCTAGTGATCACAACGTTGTTAGATTCAAACGTAATATGCCAAAGATTATAACTGCCTCCTGGGTTGAGATCCTAATTTGGGAAACTATATTTTTAAGATCTCTGAAAGATTCTGACCAGTGTGATTGGGACAGTCTGTTCTCTGTCAAAGGTGTGCTTGATACCTGGTCGACCTTCAAAGGTGAAATTTTGAGAATTCAAAGCTTGTGTGTGGATGTCAGAATAGACGGTAAGTATAACAATCTTTTGGAGAACCTTGGTATTAAGGCCCTGGTAAATAACATAGCTGGAGACTCAGAGCATGTGTAGGGAGCGAGGAATTTGTGGAGTACGAGGGGTGAAATATGTTCGTGGCCTAAGGTAGAAGTAGATGAGTTATTAACTTCAAACTTTCTGCATTATCACTCAAAGGGTTGACCTGCATGTGCATGTAAGGTGGACTGTATAACTCATTTCCTTCTCCCTTAGGCCACGAACTTATCAATCAGCCCTGGGCTGTGGACACTTTCTGGAGGACCAAGATCCATATGTTCGACGACAGCTGGACTAAGTGTGTAAATGTAGGAGGCGACTATGTTGAAAATTAAATGTGCTAGGTTTTCTAAAATTGACACTTTTTACTTTTGGCCACTAACATATCAATCACGCCTCGCATAAGAAATGCGAGTGAATACTGAAGAAAGAGGGCTAAGAGGCCTAAGAAAAGGCATGAGTTTGTCCCAGTAGAAAACGTGAAGCAGAATCCCCAGGGATTATACATAAATTATGAGAGAAAGAGGATTGAAATGCACAGAATTGATCTTCTGTATTACCGAAGAGAAATCTATATGTGGAACCAGTAAAATGGGGAAAATCTTAAATGGAGTCTATAGATGTAAGGCAAAGTAGAGTGAGTTCAAAGACTCTGTACTGCTTATAGAAGATGGCGTGTATGCCGACATGAGGCAAGTTAGGGTAGGTAAGTCCCCAAAGACTTATAAAAACAGCGTAGTGAGAAGGCAAGTTAGTAGACTTTGTCGGCATAGCATTTGACAAGGTCCCGCATGGAAGGCTGCTCAGGAAGTTTCAGTCGCCGGGCTTTCAAGATGACGTAGTAAATCAGATTAACCATCAGCTTTGTCAAGTCTAGTCAAGTGAAGTCAAGTCATTTTTTATTGTCATTTCAACCATAATCGCTGGTACAGAGCATAGTAACAATGAGACAACGTTTTCCAGAACCATGGTGCGACAGAAACCACGCAAAAACTACACTGAACTACGTAAGAAAAAACACAAAAACTACACTAGACTACAGACCTATCTAGGACTGCATAAAGTGCACAAAACAGTGCAGGCACTACAACAAATAATAATAAATAATAAACAAGACAGTAGGCACAGTAGAGGGCAGCAGGCTGATGTCAAGCCAGGCTCTGGGTATTGAGGAGTCTGATGGCTTGGGGGAAGAAACTATTACATAGACTGGTCGTGAGAGCCCGAATGCTTCGGTGCCTTTTTCCAGATGGCAGGAGGGAGAAGAATTTGTATCTGGGGTGCGTGGGGTCTTTCATAATGTTGTTTGCTTTGCGCATGCAGCGTGTAGTGTAAATGTCTGTGATGCCGGGAAGAGACATCCCGATGATCTTCTCAGCTGACCTCACTGCAGGGTCCTGCGATCCGACATGGTACGATTTCCGAACCAGGCAGTGATGCAGCTGCTCAGGATGCTCTCAATACAACCTCTGTGGAATGTGGTGAGAGTGGGGAATGGGAGATAAACATTTCTCAGTCTTCGCAGAAAGTAGAGACGCTGCTGGGCTTTCGTTGCTATGGAGCTGGGGTTGAGGAACCAGGTGAGATTCTCCGCCAGGTGAACAACAAGAAATTTGGTGCTCTTAACGATCTCCACGGAGGAGTCGTCGATGTTCAACGGAGCGTGGTCGTTGCGTGTCCTCTTGACGTCAACAACCATCTCTTTTGCTTTGTTTACATTCAGAGACAGCTTGTTGGCTCTGCACCAGTCCGTTAGCCGCTGCACCTCCTCTCTGCATGCTGACTCATCGTTCTTGCTGATCACCACGGTCGTGTCATCGGCGAACTTGATGGTCTGGTTCGAGCTGTGTGTTGCAGCACAGTCGTGGGTCAGCAGAGTGAACAGCAGTGGACTGAGCATACAGCCCTGGGGTGACCCCGTGCTCAGTGTGATGGTGTTGGAGATGCTGTTACCAATTAGGACTGACTGAAGTCTCGCAGTCAGGAAGTCTAGGATCCAGTTGCAGAGGGATGTGTTCAGGCCCAGTAGGCTCAGCTTTCCGATCAGTTTCTGAGGAATGATTGTGTTGATTGCTGAACTGAGTTTCTGTGAACAGCATTCGAACGTACGTGTATTTTTTGTCCTGGTGGGTTAAGGCCAGGTGGCGGGAGATCCCACAGAGTGGTAGCAGACGTTTGCCTCTCTGAATGGAGGTCTGTGGCTAGTGTAGTGCCGCCGGGATCGGTGCTGACTCTGTTGTTGCTAGTCATCTGTATCCATGGTAATGTGGAAACCTGGATCACCAAATGTGCGGATGACTGCAAGAGTGGGGATGTATTGGACAGCGAAGGAGGCTATCATATCTTGCAGAGGAATTCGGGATTTGGATTAGCTGGAAAAATAGCAAATGTAATTTAATGCAGACAAGTGCAAGTTGTTGGAATTCGGTAGCAGCCAGGAGGCTATGGTTCACAGAGTGAATGTCGGACGCTGATGAGTGTGGTACAACAATGTGATCAGGGAATACAAGGTCATAAAACGTTGGAAGTGGTGTCATATGCTGATGGGGTCGTAAGGAAAGGTTGTAGCACACTGGACATCATAAATATATGTACTGGGTACAGGAGATGCAATGTTATGTTAAAGTTGGTGAGGCCTAATGTAGCGTACTGTCTGCAGTTTTGGTTACTTAACTACGTGAAATATGTAAATAAGTTTGTAAGAATACGTAGAAAATTTACAAGGATGTTGCCCCGATTGCAGGAACAAAGTTATAAGAAAAGATTGAATAGTTCCAAGGGTTTAGATGGGGCAGAGTTTGTTAAGTGTGTCCAGGATGGATTTCTGTCACGATATGTAGACAGGCTGACCAGGGGGAATGCCATACTAGATCTAGTACTAGGTAATGAACCGGGTCAGGTCACAGATCTCTCAGTGGGTGAGCATCTGGGGGACAGTGACCACCGCTCCCTGGCCTTTAGCATTATCATGGAAAAGGATAGAATCAGAGAGGACAGGAAAAAAATTAATTGGGGAAAGGCAAATTATGAGGTTATAAGGCTAGAACTTGTGGGTGTGAATAGCGATGATGTTTTTGCAGGGAAATGTACTATGGACATGTGGTCCATGTCTAGAGATCTCTTGCGGGATGTAAGGGATAAATTTGTCCCGGTGAGGAAGATAAAGAATGGGTGTCAAGTGAGGTGGAAAATCTAGTCAGGTGGAAGAAGGCAGCATACATGAGGTTTAGGAAGCAAGGATCAGATGGGTCTATTGAGGAAAATAGGAAGCTATAAAGGAGCTTAAGAAGGGGCTGTGAAGAGCAAGAAGGGGGCATGAGAAGGCCTTGGCGAGCAGGGTAAAGGAAAACCTCAAGGCATTCTTCAATTATGTGAAGAAAAAAAGGATGACAGGAGTGAAGGTAGGACCGATTAGAGATAAAGGTGGGAAGATGTGCCTAGAGGCTATGGGCCTCTAGCGAGGTCCTCATTGAATTCTTCTCTTCGGTAATCACCAATAAGAGGGAACTTGATGATGATGAGGACAATGTGAGTGAGGTTGATGTTTTGGAGCATGTTGATATTAAGGGAGAATAGGTGTTGGAGTTGTTAAAATACATTAAGACAGATAAGTGCCCGGGACATGACGGAATATTCCCCAGGCTGCTCCACGAGACGAGGGAAGAGATTGCTGAGCCTCTGGCTAGGATCTTTATGTCCTCGTTATCCACGGGAATGGTACCGGAGGATTGGAGGGAGGCGAATGTTGATCCCTTGTTCAAAAAAGGTAGTAGGGATAGTCCGAGTAATTAGAGACCAGTGAACCTTACGTCTGTGGTGGGAAAGCTGTTGGAAAAGATTCTTAGAGATAAGATCTATGGAGATCTAGAGAATCATAGTCTGATCAGGGACAGTCAGCATGGCTTTGTGAAGGGCAGATCGTGTCTAACAAGCCTGATAGAGTTATTTGAGGAGGTGACCAGGCATATAGATGAGGGTAGTGCAGTGGATGTGATCTATATGGATTTTAGTAAGGCATTTGACAAGGTTCCACACGGTAGGCTTATTCGGAAAGTTAGAAGACATGGGATCCAGGGAAGTTTGGCCAGGTGGATTCAGAATTGGCTTGCCTGCAGAAGGCAGAGGGTGGTGGTGGAGGGAGTACATTCAGATTGGAGGATTATGACTCACAGGTAGATAGGGTAGTTAAGAAAGCTTATGGGGTGTTAGCTTTCATAAGTCGAGGGATAGAGTTTAAGAGTCGCGATGTAATTATGCAGCTCTATAAAACTCTGGTTAGGTCACACTTGGAGTACTGTGTCCAGTACTAGTCACCTCACTATAGGAAGGATGTGGAAGCATTGGAAAGGGTACAGAGGAGGTTTACCTGGATGCTGCCTGGTTTAGAAAGTATGCATTATGATCAGAGATTAAGGGAGCTAGTGCTTTACTCTTTGGAAAGAAGGAGGATGAGAGGAGACATGATAGATGTGTACAAGATAATAAGAGGAATAGATAGAGTGGATAGTCAGCGCCTTTTCCCCAGGGCACCACTGCTCAATACGAGAGGTCATGGCTTTAAGGTAAGGGGTGGGAAGTTCAAGGGGGATATTAGAGGAAGGTTTTTTACTCAGAGAGTGGTTGGTGCGTGGAATGCACTGCCTGAGTCAGTGGTGGAGGCAGATACTCTAGTGAAATTTAAGAGACTACTAGACAGGTCTATGGAGGAATTTAAGATGGAGGCTTATATGGGAGGCAGGGTTTGCGGGTCGGCACAACATTGTGGGCCGAAGGGCCTGTACTGTGCTGTACTATTCTATGTTCTATATTCTATGTTCTAGGTTAGGACTTCATTCCTTGCAACATAGAATTCCGGGACATTTGATAGAGACCATACAAATTCTGAGGCTTATATGTCGGGTTAATGGAGTAGAGGGATAGGTCGGGAAGAGAGAAGGATAGACTGGTGGGGGGGGGGAGGGGAATGGAGGAGAGAAGGGAGTGCTGTGGGGAGGATAGTGGTGATGAGAGAGATACTGAACGAGAGGTGCTAAGCTAGAGGCGAAACTGTGAGCGGAGAGCGAGGGGGTTGAGAGAGTACAGAGTGAGTGGAAAGAAAGGGGTGGAAAGAGAGACCGAATATGCAAGATAAGGGGAGATGTAGGACACAGGGGTGATGATGGTTTTACTCATCTTTTCTCCTCTTCTCCACTTCCCTTTCCGCAATCGCTTCCCCAATCTCTTCCCATCCCCTTTCCCGCCCTCCATTTACCCTGTAGAAGATGGTCATCGTGATCGACGCTAACCAGCTCGCAGCCCCAAACCTCGCCTCCAGTTTGCACAGAAATCCATTGAGGATGCCTACCCCGCTCTACAGCCTGAAGAGGTCAGTATGGTGGAAGTTCTCGGTGTCATGGGTCATGAAGTGTGTGAAGTTACTATCATTAGAGAGAAGATTGTTGGGGAAATGAAAGGTCTGAAGATAAGATAAGAGCAGATGGTGTTCATCCCTGGATTCTGAAAGAGGTGCCTGAAGAGAACGTGGAAACATTAGTAATGATCCCTTAAGAAGCACTAGGTTCTGGAAAGGTTCCGGAAGACTGGAATTTTGCAAACGTCACTCCACTCTTCAAGAAGGGACAGAGGTAGCAGAGAGGAAGCTGCAGGCCAGTTAGGCTGACCTCCGAGGTTGGACAGGTGTTGGAGTCTATTATTAAGTAACTCTCAGGGTACATGGAGGCACATGATAAGATAGGCCGTAGTCAGTACGGTTTCCTCAAAGGACAATCTCGCTTGATAAATCTGTTGGACTTATCTGAAGGAATAACAAGCAGGGGAGGCAAAGGAGAATCGCTCGAAGCTGTGCACTTGGATTTTCAGAAGGTCTTTAACAAGGTTCCACACATGTGGCTGATTAACAAGTTACAAACTCATGGTATTACAGGAAAGATTCTGGCGTAGGTGAAGCAGTGGCCGATTGGCAGGCGGCAGTGTGGGAATAAAGGGAGCCTGTTCTGGTTGGCTGGTGATGGCTAGGGGTGTTCCACAGGGGCATGTGTTGGGACTACTTTTTTTTTTACGTTATAATGCAGAATTTGGATGTGTAATTTATGGACTTCTTGAAATATTTGCAGACAGTATGAAGAAAGGTAGAGGGACAGGCAGTTTTGAGGAATTTGAGGGGCTACAGAAGGATTTAGGTAGATTAGGGGAATGGATAAAAAGTAGCAGTTAGAATACAGTGTCCGGAAATGTATTGTCATGCACTTTGGTAGAAGAAGTGAAAGGATTGTCTATTTTCGAAATGGAAAGAAATTGCAAAAAAAAAACGGAGGCGCCAAGCGACTTGGGAGTCCTTGTGTAGTATTCCCTAACGTTTCATTTCCAGGTTCAGTCTGTGATAAGAAAGGCAGGTGCAATATTAGAACCCATTTCAAGAGTAACAGAATATAAAAGCAAAGATGTCATGACGAGACTTGGTAAAATACCGGTGAGGCTACACTTGCCGCATCGTGAGCAGGTTACGGCCCTTTTCTTAGAAAGGTTTGCTGAAAATGGAAGGAGCTCAAACGACATTCACGAAAATGATTCTAGGATTGAATGGCTTGTTATATGAAGAGCGTTTGATGGCTCTGGGCTTGTGTTAATTCAAATTCAAAAGCATACGAGGTGACCTGATCGAACGGTGAAGAATCCTGATGGAGTGGATGTGGAGAGGATGTTTCCCGTGGTGGGAGAGTTTATAACCAGAGGACACAACCTCGGAATAGAGGGGCGTCGTTTTAGAAGGAATTTATTCAACCAGAAATCGGTGAATCTGTGGAATTCTTTGTTATAGGCTGCTATGGAGTTCAAGTCTTCATGTATATTTAAGGACGTCTATGGTCGACTGTTAATTGGTCATGGCAGGAATAGATACAAGGAGAAGGCAGGAGATTTGGGTCAGAAGAATATAAATCAGCCATGATGGAATGGCAGAGCAGACGCGATGGGCCAAATGGCCTAATTATGCGGCTACATCTTATGGTCTTATATTCTCGTGGACTTTCAGGGAGAAAAATTCCACAGATGATTTTGGCCAGGTCGGGTCAACAACCTCGGCCTGTGAAATGAAACCCGCTGTTAACCGTGGTTGCGGGGAGGTATTGCGACAGCAGTTGCCCGGATGCAAAAGCAGTAATCTTTGAAAGGTAGTGTTAAATAATGAATGTGAATGAACTCCCCTGAATCTAGAAGCACTGAGAAAATCTTTGGCAAATTGTGTTCCTGTTAGGTGGGAGTAAATTGTCGAATGTGTTTTGTCTGGTTTCAGCAGAAATGCGGCTCCTTGTGTAGGGATAGGTGAGGGGGGAGTTTGAGCAGAAACTCGTTCTGTGTCGGGCAGCAGCGTCTCACACTGGGCGGAGCTCAGACCCTCCCCGAACCCGGGCTGGATCAAATTCTCAGCTTTGGACTGGCTGAATGAAACTGGTTGAGATTCCACTTGTTGAGATGAAAGAACAAGGAGCGGTGAACAGGGAAATCCAGACAGAAACTATCTGCGGCCGTGAGGGAAGGTTAACTCAGCCTGTTTTCTTTCCTGTTTACTGTTGCTATATTTGTCCCAATCCCGCTTCTTCCTGCTGCCGGTCCTATCCCGGGCCGTCGAGAGTTAGTGTGACCCGGAGTGCGGCTGTCCTACTTTACTCCCGCTCTCCCGGCCCTATTCATGTGTAATCAGCCGACGGTCACTTTATAGCCGAGTGGCCACCGTAAGCAACAGCTCAGACGTACAGAGTGAGCACACCGGTGCAGGACCATTATCGTTCACTCGGAATGTCAGACTGTGATTTCCCGGGACCACACTGAACGCCGTCCGGTTACGACATCAGAGGGACAGTAAGTGTTGTCTATGATCCTTTACAATTATTCAGCGCTTACAGCGAAGCTAGGCTTTGGTCGGGATCGGGACCACAAATACTCTCCAGGGTGGAAGAATGCATCTTTCATATCGGTAGTGATGCAGAAAGGGTTAAAAACAATATTAAAATGTCTTCACACTTGAATGACAGTGTTTTGTCGAACCGGTTGGAGAACGTCAGAACGGCTGCTCCCTGTTCTGGGGAATGTGTGCGGACAGGAAGCTGCTCACACACAGACCCTGAGCTCAGACTCTGCAGCACCTACGGATGGGAATAAACAGTCAACGTTTCGCACCGAGACCCTTCATCGGGGCTGGAATGGAAAGGGAAGAGGCCAGGTCATTGATTGATTTGAAAGATGCGGGTTATTGTTTAGTGACAGCCGGAGCTCAGATTAAGTGTAGGGCAGCTTCCTGACCGCGCACATTCCTCAGAACAGGGAGAGGCCGTTCGACAAAACACTGCCATTCAAGTGTGAAAGAAGTTTAATATTGTATTCAATACAATTCCTCCTGCATAGAGTGTGTTGCCATGGTTACAAGAGATCAGTGTGCGGTAGTGGGCAGGGTTATTTGTAAGGAACGGCAAACAATTACCCCACTCAGAATATTCTAGTGGAATTGAGGTGAGAGTAACTCAGCTTCTGGTATTTATGTCGGATCATTGTTTCTGAACAACCAATTGTCTCTACTGCTTCCAGTTTTTACGATTGGCATTTTCCACAGGTAAAGTAAAGATTAAGAGCAATGGCCACCTGTTTCAAAGCAAGAGTGCGTGATTTGTACAATAATCACCTGTTACCTTTTCATAATTTGTTATTTCAGAGGAATACTTGTGTTGTTCTTGTGTCGATTGTGGGTGTTTTGAGATCTTTTCCTCGATGGCTAGTGGAAGCAAAGTCTTTGATTGTTGATAAACTGTGGGTTTGAAGTATTACGGGGATGGACGTGGCGGAGTACGTAATGAAATTCTAGATCTGATCAGACATGATCTCCTTATCTACAGCAGCAGATTCGAGGGGCCACCTGGTCCAGTTATGCGTGTTAGTGTGTTGACTAGAAAAGCTCCAACAATTTTATCAGTGTAAGCTGGTATAATGACTGCATGCGAAGGGAGATATGATTTTATGTTTACGGTTGAACTGAAAACAAACATTAAACCAATAAATTATTAACATGCAGATTTGTGCGTTACTTATGTGCCCCAGCTGCGTTAGGGGATCGAATTTATGACTAACTCTGTGAGATGAACAGCACGGTAGTGGACCGATAGGCACGCTTCTCGTTCCCTCTTAATCCTGCCGTAGACTCCCTGGGGCTCTCCTGCACCAGGACCCCGCCCAACACGCGCCCTCTCGCGGAGTTTGTTACTCTCGCGCTCCGGGGCTCACTCTGAGACGATTTGGGAAACCTTGCGCGCCCGTCATCTGTAAGACAACTACCGTCAAGCGACGTGCGAGTTATTTAGCTCCCACTGGTGCCAGAAAATGTCAATATAGACCTCATCTCAGACTGAACTGTCCACGCAGGTTGAATAGAAAAACATTCTATTCGAAAGGTTCAAAAGAACATCTAAACAACCCTGATACATTTTGGAAACAAGTCCTGAGGACTAATGAAGTTAAAATATAACTTTTCTGGCCGCAATGAGGAAAGGTATGTTTGGAGAAAAAAGAGTGCAGAATTTCATGAAAAGAACACTTCTCCAAATGTTAAGCTCAGGGGTGGATCGATCATGCTTTGGGCTTGTGTTGCAGCCAGTGGTATGGGGAAGATTTCACTGTTAGAGGGAAGAAATAATTCAATTAAATACTAGCAAATTCTGGAAGCAAACATCACACCATCTGTAAAATAGCCGAAGGTGAAAGAGGATGGCTTCTACAACAGGAAATTGAACGTAAACACACCTCGAAATCCGCAATTGACTACCTCAAGAGCAGCAAGCTGAAGGTTTTGCCATGGCCCTCACAGTCCTCTGACCTAAACAGCAGCGAGAATCTGTGGATACCCCTCAAATGAGCAGTGCATGCAAGACGGCCCTAGAATCTCACAGAACTAGAAGCCTTTTGCAAGGAAGAGTGGGCGAAAATCCTCCAAACAAGAATAGAAAGACTCTTTGCTGGCTACAAAAAAGCGTTTACAAGTTATGATACTTGCCAAAGGGGGTATTACTAACTACTGCCGTGCTGGGTGCCCAAACTTTTGCTTGGGGCCCTTTCCCTTTTTTGTTATTTTGAAACTGTAAAAGAAAGAAATTTAAAAAAAAAAGTTTTCTTGCTTAAAATATTAAATAAATATGTCATCTTTAACTTTGTGCCTTTTATAAATCAGTTCATCTTTTACTTGCTTAGCTATTCACAGTAACAGAAATTTTGACCTGGGGTGCTCGAACTTTTGCAGGCAACTGTATGTGGTTGAACTGACAACAAACAATACGCTGTTTAAGGACTTTCACCCAACATTGTGCGTTAATTCTGTTCCCCATGTGGGTTTGTAGATGGACCGTGTAACTCACTTGGTGAGCTGAACAGCTGATGCGTGAGAGCGATGGGGAGTCTGTACCCGGAATAACAGTGAGCGGGTAGCGCGCCTCTCGGTCCCTTGATAATTATTATGATCTAGCCCCATTCTTTCCTCCTTTCCTACATTATCTCCCCCCCCCCCCCCACACACACACACAGTATTCTGTACTTTCATCGCTGCGTTTCACTCAGCGGTTGTTCGCACAATCAAAATCGTTCTAAAGATTATTTTTTTCTCCAATATCAGCTTTCTCCGATGTTGCACTTCGTCTAATCATAGTTGTCCAAATGAAAACCTCTATAGATTTTCTTTACTCTTCCAGAAGCATCACCTTTGACTCCGGACTAATCGCTGTTCCGGAGATGCGGCTGTAAAATGACCAGATTTGGCTGCTCATTATGATAGAACACGCGATGCTGTAAAAGAACAGATCAAACGCATCGAGGCAGCGTGGGTGATAAGTAAACAATCAGCGTGTTGTTCAGTCCCGATGTGGAGGTGCTAGTAATGCGGAATGGTGGTGAGTTTACATTATGAATAGCAGGGAAATCGCCACTGGAAATAGTAAACACGAGACAGTCTACAAATGCAGGAAATAAAGTAACACACGCGAAATGCTAGAGGAGCCCAGCTGGTCAGTCAGCATCGAAAGAGAGGACTTTCATAACCCGAAACGGGAACTGTTTACTCCTCTCTATTGGTGCTGCGTGATCGGCTGTTATCCTCCAGCATTTTGTGGTTGTTTTCGGAACAGTGTCACAGATCCCAAAATAAGATCTCTGGATTCGGCAAATGTAAATATCGCTTGAAAGCCTGAATAATTCCAGCATTTTGTTTTATTTATGTTAAATCTGTTTTTGTCAGCTTGCTTTTGTTTTTGGATGCATGGTGGGTCTACATCGTGCTTAACAAGGTGCTAAACAGCACTCTGATAATAGCCAGGTCATATGGACAAAGAAGTCTTGACTGGAGTTTAGGTGCTAATACTGGTCTTAAGATCCTACCGGAGAAACTATAGTGGTTCAGGACAGGATGTCACGATGCTGTGGGTGAGATTGCGTCCTGCGGGATGTCCGAGCGTTTCTACATAGACTCAAACCACATATTGCCACAGATGTCAATGCCAGGCAATGTGAAACTGAAAGGAGACGGCGAGAATCACATGTGTCTGAGAAGTCAGGTCTGACTGATGTGTGACGAGGTGGTCCGCACAAGTGTTTCAACCCGCGTGTTGTAGATGGGCGCTGACTGCAAAACCTAACTTGCCTTTCGGTTGACACAACACTCCCGGTCCTGTTACAAGGAGTGACTGGGGAAGAGCCCAAGTGCAGGACACAGACAGAGAGATAGGGTTGACAGGTGCTCGCACAGTGACGAACATGGAACAGATAACCGGGGAATCTTGACCTGGAGACGAGGTTTTCGTAGAATATCTAAAGGCTGGAGCTGAATTTAGAACTAACGGTCCTAAGTGATCTGGAAACGAGGTTAACACACGGGAATCGACTAAGGAACTGGCAACTGCTACGTACCCTGTGACGGGAATAAAGAAACCAGCAGAAATAGAAACCACTTTGTATTCTAGTATTGCTAATAACTAATAATATTTATTAACAACTACGCAATACAATAAATATCAATATAAATAAATCAAACAGGTTAGCAATAATTTTATATATATAAGTAAATCAGTAAGTGTGGAAAAATATGTATGATAACCAAGCTTCTTTAAGTCTAGGGGTAACAAGATACAGTCTTACGATGTTGAGTAAAGTTCAGTTCAGTTCTGTTCGTGGAATTTAGTTGAGGAGAGAGAGAGAGAGAGAGAGAGAGAGAGAGAGAGAATTGAGTCTTTAGGTGAGCTGTTGCCGTCGATCTTCTTGTCGTCCTCCGAAATCCTTCACAAGTCACCGACTGTGACTTAACAACAAAGGGGACCGTACTTCGGCGTGGTTGAGCTGTCTACCCAGGCCAGGGTCGGACACATGGACAACTCCCCATCGGTCTTGCCTTTCAATTTTCACTGGCAGAGCACTGGGATCAATCCACCTGATCGATCCTCCAAAACCCACTTTCTCTGCGGGCACAACAATGCTCACTCAGTGTCCAGATCATGTGTCTAAGGTCTGTATCATCTGACCTATTTATTTCACCAGGCTGAGCATCACCTGTCATTCAAAGAGTGCCTCTTTCCTTTGTCTGTAAAGGAATTCGAGCAGGCAGCAAGTCCTTGGAAGTGACATCAATAATGTGCTGTTGGTCACCATAGCAACCTTCCAGCTGCTCAGTTTTTATCTCCAAAGTAAAACTCCAAAGTTAACTCCCGTGTCAGTCCACCCGTCAATCTTCGTCTCTCTCTCCTTTCCAAACAAGCCATCAATGATAAATGTCTCTCTCTGCCTCTCTTCAAACAGTGAATAGGGGCACTCCTGGATCCCCTCACACGACTCGTGGTTGTGACGCCAGAGTTCCTATCCTGCAGTCTCTGATGGAAACCAGGTGTGCTGTAATTAAGTGAACTAGCAGCAATTGCAAATCTAATGACTGGAATTAAGGCATAATCAAGGAGATGGGAGCAAGAAGGAGGACAGCTGAACGGGACCATGACAGTAGCCCCCCTCAACGGGTGCCTCCAGGCGATCTCCCAGGCTTGTCTGGATGGTCCCGATGGAAGTCACGGATGATGGAAGGGCCCAGGATGAAGGAGTGTGGAATCTGGGAACGTTCCTCCGGGCCGTATCCTTCCCAGTCGACCAGGTACTGGAGGCCCCTGCCCCGACGGCACACATACAGTAACTGCCGGACGGTGTAGGCCGGGTAGTCGTCGATGATCCAGGCAGGTGGAGGGGGTTCGGTTGGAGTGCACAAGGGGCTGACAGAAACTCGTTTTAATTGTGAAACGTGAAATGTAGTATGGACGTACATAGATTTAGGCAGTTTGAGTCGAACCTCCGTGGGGTTTATAATCCTCTCAATCTCGAAATGTCCCAGGAAACGAGGGGCGAGCTTCTTGGGCTCGTTCTTGAGAGGAATGTCTTTAGTCGAGAGCCACACCTTCTGACCAGGTAGATACTCGGGTGTAGGAGTCCGGTTGCGGTCGGCTGATTGGAGCAGGGCCGTGCGTGTGTCTTGCCAGACCTTGCGGCACCGGCGGAGATGGGCCTGAACAGAAGACAGGGCAATATCCTCTTCCTGATCGGGAAACAGCGGGGGTTGGTGACCAAGAGAACATTCAAAGGGAGATCTTCCGGTGGCGGTACTGACCAGAGAGTTGTGGGCGTACTCTACCCACGCGAGGTGGTTGCTCCAGGTAGACGGGTTGTTGGCTGTTATGCAACGTAGCGCCGCCTCCAAATCCTGGTTCACCCGTTTCGTTTGCCCGTTCGTCTGTGAATGGAAGCCGGACACTGAGACACCCAGGGCTCAAGAAAAGGATCTCCAGACTTGCGAAAAGAATTGGGGCCCTGGTCGGAGATAATGTCCGAAGGAATTGCGGGAATGCGGAAGAAGTGGTGGACGAGAGGGTCTGCAGTGTCCTGAGCAGAAGAGAGTTTAGGGAGGGCTACAAAGTGCACACTCTTGGAAAAACGGTCCACCACGGTGAGGGCGGCGGTGCTCCCATGTGAAGGGAGTAATCCCGTGAGAAAATCCAGTGCTTTGTGAGACCAGGGACGACTAGGGACAAGTAGGGGACGACGTAATCCAGCGGGTGGCCGATGGGAGTGTTTTCCACAGGCATTCCCTATGTCCCCAGCGTAGGGTTTCGGTTTGGGTACGTGCGACTCTCTTGGTGATCGTGCTGCCGACCCTCCAGGCGTTGCCATCCCAGGCTGTGCGGGGTGGTCAGACTGGGTTCTCGGAAGGGACGGAGTAAGAGGATACTCGGTAGACCTGCTTACTGACCTTCTTTACATTCTCGGACAGGGCACAGAGACTCTCCATGACGTCTCTGAGCTGTTGATAGTGTAGGCACAGTAGGGTAGCCTGGCTGGCGAGGGCCCGTTGCAGGGGTTTTGTGTCCGCTGGGTTCATTCTTGGACAGTTCGTTCTGTTACAAGGAGTGACTGGGGGCGAACCCAAGTGCAGGACACAGACACAGAGATAGGGTTGAGAGGTACTCGCACAGTCGCGACCATGGAACAGATAACCAGGGGAGTCTTGACCCGGAGACGAGGTTTTCGTAGAATATCCAGAAACTGGGGCTGAATTTAGAACTAAAGTTCCTAAGTGATCGGGAGACGAGGTTACCAGACAGGAATCGACGAACGAACTGGCGACCCGTGGTTATGATGCCAGAGTTGTTATCCTGCAGACTCTGATGGAAAGCAGGTGTGCTGTAATTAAGTGAACTAGCAGGAATTGGGAATCTAACGACTGGAATTAAGGCAGAATCAAGGAGATTGAAGCGGGATGGGGTGTTGTGGGGCAGCCAGACGGGACCATGACAGGTCTAGGACACAAGTTTGCTTTCTAAAACGGAATCGACTGCAATATGGAGAATAGATACCTCGGAACATCCCGGCCCTCTGTAGCGTTCATGGATAGAACGGATATTGGCATTGCGAGTAGATACCCCGGACAATCACGGCACTGTGTACAATCCATAGATACAGTGGAAATGGACATTGTGTGACAGTGTGTGGATGGCTGCAGGAAGATCACGTGTTCGGTGGATAGGCCGAATATGTTTGGAAGTGTGTCGTTCTGTTTAAAAATAAAAGGGCATCTTCCTTTACACTTCATTCAAAGTCTGACCATATTGTAAACTTTGTTTGTTACAGAGCTCCATAATCTGACTACACCTGTCCTCAGAATGATTAAGGGGGAGAGTACAGAAGGAATTCCAATGACGTCAACATCAGGAAAGGACACGGGTATGTTGCGAAGTATTTTAATTGATAAACATTAAATCTACTCTGTGTCTGGTTTTAATTCAGTATTGGCAATGCACAAAATATTTGTGAAGAGACTGAGCAGAGATTAGGAGATTAGGAGAGAGAGAGAGAGAAATAGCTCATGGCGGGGGTTGGGAAGGTTGGCGAAGCACAGTCACGCGTGGACTGGGTACATTTACTGTCTGATTCATGCTCCTTCAAGTATATTGTGATGCACATTAAAACAATGGGGCGTTCCTGAACAAAAGACACTCTCTAGATGCTGAAAGTTCTGAGCTCCACAAAGACACACAAAATGTTGACGGAACTCAGCACGTCAGGCAGCATCTGCGGAGAGGAATAAACAATTGACAATAAGGACTAGAAAGGAATGGGTCAGTATCTAGAATTTCTGACCGCTTCATCTCCAGTCCCGCTGGTGGACCTTAGCCGGAAACGTTGATTGTTTATTCTCCTCCATAGATGCTGCCTGACCTGCTGAGTTCTTGCAGCATTTTGTGAGATATTCCACAGAGTTTTCGAGGAACGGGTTGACCAGCCAGGCAGAGCACCAGAATCTGACCAAAGCAAAACGGTGGTGATGGGCAGTACCAGGAGAGTGATGGTGATGGGTTAATATGTTCTCAGGAATAAGCACAGTCCTTTCCAAGTACAGGTCCCAAATAGAGACCGTATAGTCCAGGGGACAGGAAAGATCACAGCCTTCAACAGATGGAGCTAGACACTCCCCCCCATCTCCTCTCTCTCCCCTCCCCTCTCCCTTTCTCCTCTCTCCCCCTCTCCTCTTTCTCCCCACCTCGCACTAGCCTCCCACTCTCCGCCGTCTCCTCCCTCATCCCCAGCCCCTCCCTCTTTCTCCCCCCATTCTTCCCTCCGCCTCCCTCTCTCCCCCCTCCCTCTCCATTCCCCAACCCCCTCTCTCCCATCCACTCCCTTTCCCCCTCACTCTATTCAACTCACTTCCCTCTATTATTCTCCCCACTAACCATCCCCCTTCCATCTATCCCCCACCGCCTCTATTATCCCACATTCTCTAGCCTCTCCCGCTCTCCCCCGGCCCTATTTATATGTCGGACTGTGTTTGTCGCTCCATCTTCAGGTTCCAGAGAGAAAGTTGCTGCCTAATACGGGGTCAGTAATGCCTTTAATTTTCTGCATTTTCCTTCACAGGTCCGAGCTCAGTGATCACCGAGCTCCTGGCAGGCTGGGACGATTTCCAGCTGCTGCAGCTGACGGATTTCTACCGGGACAGGCTGGAGCAGGCGATGGAAGGAGGGGTGTACGGAGTGAGCCTGGCGTTAACGGCCGAGAATCAGTTCAGTGGAGAGGAGCATCGGGTGAGTGAGAGGGAGAATGGGTTTGAAGTTTCGCACATCACAGGACCGATGCGTGTCGGGATTCTGACTCATCAGGTATTAACGCAGATAAAAGAACAACTTGAAAATAAATACTGTAAGTCCAATCTCAAAATGTGAATCTGGATCAGTGATAGAAACGGGTGAAAATACTCCAGGCGGCTGCGCAGTGTTCAAAGCAAGGGGAGCGGGAAGAAAAAATCTGCAAGTGGTTATAGTAAAGGATATTAAATGGAAATATGACAGGAAGTTTCGGTTTGGGAAGACCGTGGAGCGTGTCGGATGGATATCAGTGAGAAGAGGGTCATCATCAATGGATGTCACAGGAATCGAGCGTGTTCTGTTCTGCGTGGTGATGTTTGTGTTACGATCTGTAACTGCAGACAGTGTCGATTTGGGAATACTGCCACGTTGTAATGTGTTCTGAGTTGGATGATCAGCCATGATCATAATAAATGGCGGTGCAGGCTCGAAGGGCCGAATGGCCTACTCCTGCACCTATTTTCTATGTTTCTATGTTTCTATGTAATCACTGAATAAACCTCTGCTGGGAAAGCCATAAGAAAGGCCGTCAGCTGTCAGCTGGCAATCCGCTGTCATGTTGGACACTGGTGGACTGAGGAGATGAATCACATCATCTTTTGCTGCAACTTCTCTGAGACTGCACACCTTGTTCTAAAACCAGCTCTGTTTTTTTTTGTCTTTTTCCTTCATCTGTGATCGATATTTTCTTGTTTCTATTTTATACCGTGACATCCGGTGACAAATTATTTATGGATTTGGAGCCACGTCAATGAAGCGGTCACAGACCAGCCAGGATCTCATTGACTGGTGGACCAGGTTCACGGTGAATGTCCCTCCGTGTGCTCTGCACTCAGAATGTACAGTCCATGTCCAGACAGGATCAACTCCCGTCCGGGTGACTGCTCAGTGTGATCCCATTACAGAGCACATCATTTAATTCTCATTCTCTGTGTGACTCTGTCAGTCCCCAATATGTACACTGTTACTCTTCACAGAAAATCTCTGATCTCGCTGACAAGGGAGAGCGGGCGGACAGTTCTAGACTCCTCCTGAGCCTGGTGATGGAGAAAGGCTCCCGCGCCCGGAGGGTGATGTGGGAAACCTTTGTGGAAATGCGGAATGGTGTCCCAAAGTTAGACAAAATACTGAAAGAAATGCAGGGACATGGTGAGATAATATTAGAGATTGATTTAATTTTGGATTTAAACACAAGACACTAAATAATCTTACAGATTTCTACTCCTCATATTGTTTAAATCCGAACAGGTTGTGTTCCGGTCCATCGACCCGTACCAACGATGCCCAGAGACCTGAAAGGTAAGTGAAGAAAAGTCTGTTTGATAGACTTTTGGTTGATATTGCATAGGGCCATATCGTTGTTGAGCCACGGATATTTACCTAGTTAAGTGTTGGCACCTTGACACAGTGCACAGTCAGACGCATGGAAAATGTTTGCTGGACGAAGAGTTTTCATGGAACTGTATGAGGAACAACTCAGAGAGTTGGGAAGTTTTCTGAAAGGGATCACTCCTCTCTGGGTCCTGCAATGACATGTCCCTCCACCGGCGTCGGAGTGGAGAAGAGGACAATCCGGAGGAGCGAAAATCAGAGAAATTTCTTCACTGCAAATGGTGAAATCGTTCTCCTACAGCTACCCACCATCCGGAACAGCCCTCAACCTAAATCACTTTCCTAAATTCCCTCAGATCATACGGGTCGTCATTTTAAGAGTTGGGGGTCCATTGAGGTTCTCGTCACAGAATAACAATGAGACCATTCATTTAATGAGAAAAGCAGATTACAACCCAAGTAGTCTGTTCACCACCAGAGCAGCATATGAACCCCACTCTGTTCACATCTGCACTACCTTAGTGCAAACACTACTACAGGTATCCAGTGTAATTTCCAACTCCACAATCCTGGGAAGTCCCTTAGACAATGCTAGTGAGGATGAAATGGGAGACAAAATGCTCAGCTCAGTCCGCAAAAGCTGGAATTCATGTGTGCCGGTTTTGTCTTGTGGGCACTGTGGAAGGGTAAGAGACGGGAATTAAGACAGAGAAACCGGGTATTTTGAGATTGCGGCAGGGAAGGTGGAAAGAACTGAATATATCTATAAATAATATAAAAAATCATTAATTTGTTACCGTGTGGATGAGAAGCTCACTACGTCCGTAAGCACATCGTGTTGTAAAGCTTCACCATCGCTGTCTGTGTTGTATCACACAGCTCCACATTTAACAGAGGAAAGTGCGAAGGAAAGGGAAATCACAAAACTTATTGATATTGCATCAGACCATATCTTATCCGATTATTCGAAGCTCTTGAACAGAAACATAAGGAATCTCGGTCAGAACCCTAGTTCAGCCTCTCTCATTTCCAAGAACAAATTCCAAAGACGTTAATTTTAATTTGGGACCAGAGAGAGAGATGATTCAGGAAGTTTACAAATTGCTCCCGTCTCTGTCACCTTTGTTAATGCTTTTCCAGTCCGCATTCAGGCAATAAAACCCCTCAGTTTACCGGCACCATGGATTTGGTAAATCTCTACAAATTGCCTGCAAACTTGTTCTTCACTCTTCTCCATGTTGTTTACCGACGAAGCAGACCCAGCAGTGAAATTCCCACCGCCAAAACAGATTCTATCCCTGATTATTGAAGAACAACATTTCTGCCACTGTCACATTGTCTAAATTAACTATTCCAACATTCAATGCTTTCCTACGATCCGTATTTCACCGAATACGTTAAATAGAGAGCCGACACACTCACAGCATGTTCAGACACGCCGTGAGACCCCCACACCCCTGGCAGGTTCCTGACAGACTCTCAGACCCCCCCCCCACACACACCTGATAGGGTCCTGACATCTGTGACCCCCCACACACACACCTGATAGGGTCCTGACATCCGTGAGACCCCCACACCCCTGGCAGGGTCCTGACACACTGTGAGACCTCACACACACTTGAAAAGGTCCTGACTCACTGTGAGAACCCATACACACACCTAACAGGGTGCTGACACACGGTAAGACTCCACACACTCCTGACAGCGTCCAGACACACAGTTGCCTGGACCCTTCGGTGGTAAAGAAGACACGCATTTGCCTTCTTTACCACAGACTCAGTCTGCACCTCTGATGTTTGAACCTTTTCGTCATTTTGATAATAGTTAGCACTACTGTTCTTTTTTTTTACCAAAAATGCATTGCCATAAAATTTCCAACACTGTATTCCATATACCAATGTTTTGCTCATTCTACCAGCTTTATCTTGTTCATCAGCCTCATGTTTGCACTTTATCAAACGCCTTCTCATCCACTGCCTCTCTTTTGTTCACCCTGCTTCTGATTTCCTCTAAGAAATGGCTCTCTTTGTTAGCCACGGTTACCGGTTATCATTTGAGTACTTATTCCTCTGTGGCACATATCTATCCTGTGCCTTGTGAATTATTCCCATGTACTCCAGCCATCTCTGCTCTGCCATTATTCGCGGCAGTATCCTCCTTCAACCCTCCGGTGCAAGGTGCTCTCTCATGAATCTGTAATTCCTTTTATTCCATTACAATACAGATACATGTGAGGTATGCTTCTCCTTCTCAAACATTTCAGCATTCTCCTTCAGCATTCAACAAAATAGTTCCATCCAGGCTCGACAAGAAGCTTAAACACCTCATCCTTGACCCTGGCTTTATGCAGCTGGATCCTGGACATCCTCTCAGGTCGCCAGCAGGTTGTAAGTGTGCGCTCCCTCACTCCGACCCTTTGAACTTCAGCACAGGAGCCTCACAGGTCTGCGTAGTGAGTCCCCTCCTTTACTCCCTGTGTACCCATGACTGTATCGCCACCCACAGCTCCAATCTGATAATTAAATTTTCTACGATACTACATTGATTGGCCTAATCTCAAACAATAACGAGGTGGCCGACAGCGAAGAAGTAATTTCTCTGACACAGTGGTGTCCAGAAAACAACCTCCCCCTCAATGTCGCAAAAAGGAAAGGAGCTGGTTATGGATTACAGGGGGAATGGAGACGGGGTAACCGCTATTGACACAATGGATCTGGGTTTGAGAAGGTAAATAGCTTCAAGTTCCTCGGGATCCACATCACCGAGGACATCACGTGGTCTGTACACACAACAGCGCCTCTTTCACCTCAGACGGTTGAGGAAGTTTGCTATGGGCCCTCAAATCCTAAGAACTTTCTACAGGGGCACAACAGAGAGCATTCTGACGGGATGCATCTCTGCCTGGTATGAGAACTGTACTTGCCTAATCACAGGACATTGCAGAGTGTGGTGTGGACAGCCCAGCGCATCTGTAGTTGTGAACTTCCAGTGATTCAGGATATTTACAAGGAAGGGTGTGTAAAAAGTGCCCGGAGGATCATTGGGGACCCAAGCCATCCCAACCACAGTCTATTCCAGCTGCGACTGTCGGGGAAGCGGTACCACAGCATAAAAGCCAGGACCAACAGGCTCCGGGACAGCTTCTTCCACCAGGCCGTCAGACTGATGAACACACGCTGACTATACTGTACTCTATATTATATTGACTTTTCCATTCATTAAAAAATATTATAAATTACTATGATCGCACGTTGCACATTTAGATGGAGACGTAACATCAAGATTTTTACTCCTCATGTATGTGAAGGATGTAAGAAATAAATTCAATTCAATTCAATTCAATACAATACAATTCAAATTGCAGTATGAATTCAATCATATTATGATCACTGCCCCCTAAGGGTTCTTTTACGTTAAGCTCCCAAATAATATCTGGCCTATTGGAAGAACCCGAAATAAGACAGAATTTCCCCGAGCGGGCTCAAGCACAAGCTGCTCTAAAAAAGCTATCTCGTAGGCATTTAACAAATTCCCGCTCTTGCGATCCGACACCAACCTGATTTCACAATCCCCTTGCATATTCAAGTCCCCATTACAATTATGTCATTAACCTTATAACGTGCCTTTTCCAGCTCCCTTTGTAATTTCAGCCCCACATCGTGGTTACTATTTGGAGGCTTATATATATGATTCCCACAATGGGTTTTTAACCATTGCGATTTCTTAACACCGCCCACAAAAATTCAACATTCTCTGACCCTATGTCATCCTTTTCTAAAGATGTAATTCCATCTCTTACTAACAGAGCCACATCACCACATATGCCTTCCTGCCTGTCCGTTCGATGCAAAGAATATATTTCGATGATAATCTCCCAACTATGGTCTAATTTCAGGCATGACGCAGTGATGCCCACCAATTCGTCTAGTGACATCACGGGTTCATCCACCCTATTCCGAAAGCTACCCGTATTTAAATGCGGCACCTTCAGTCCTGCATTCTTCACCCTTTTGAATTTTGCCTCAGTGGTACAAATTAACTCTCTGTGTTATCCAGACATGGGTAACTTTCTTGCATTCATGTTACACCCATCATCTAATTGTAAACCCGCTGGCTCATTTTCAATTATATCATACTGGTTCCCATCCTCCTGCCATATTACTTTAAACCATTCCCAACAGCTTGAGTAAACTTGTCCGCAAGAGTATTGGCACTCCTAGGATTTAAGTGCAACCCATCTATTTTGAAATGTTCTCAACTACCGCAGAAGAGGTCCTTAATATTCGCAAATCCGAATCCTTGCCCCAGCTCCAATTCTTCAGACACGAATTTATCTGCCACCTCATTGTATTCCTGTCCTGACTATCGCGTGGTACAGGCAGCAATCTCGAGCTTAGTATCCTTGCCGTCCTTTCTCTCAGCTTCTCTCCCTCATTCTTTCTAAACTCCCCTTATTGTTTTTTCAGGCCCTGAGACGTTGGGAAACACCACACACTGTTGGCAGGATCTTGCACACCTTTAGATCCCACACATCCCTGGCAGGGCCCTGACACTGTGTCAGACTTTACACACCGCTGGCAGGGTCCTGACACACTGTGAGACTCTACAAACTGCTGGTAGGGTCCTAACACGCTATGAGACCCCACACGCCCCTGGCAGGTTCTTCACACACTATGAGACTCCACACCCTCTGGCAGTGTCCTGATGTACTGTGAGGCACCGCACACTCCTGGCAGGGTCCGAACACATTGCGAGACTTCATAAACCAGTGGCAGTGTCTGGACACGTTGTGAGATCCCGCACACACCTCACATGCACTTCAAACTCCGTGAAATCCTGTACTTACCTACCAGGGTCCTAATAGACCGTAATGTCCCAGATCCTTTTAAAAGTCTGCCATCAGGTGTCGTGTAGCTGCAAGTAACTGTTCCCACACTTCATCCAGATCTCGTCTTACATTGAAATCTGTCTTCCCCTAATTCAGGACCTCAATACGCGGGGCATCGCCACCTCTTTCCATAACTGAGAGAGCTGGTCTCTATTTCCAGAATACTCTACAAATGACACTCCAAACACTTGTCCAGCTACAGTATCTCCTGACAAGAAGGGTTGAAAAAAGGTTAGGCTAATAATCCTCATTGTAAGGCCGGCCGGCAGGGCCGGACAAGTTAACATGATGTAATGGTTGAGTCTGAGCTGGTTAGTTGAGTGGAGAGAGTGTTGCGGGTCACGTACTTGGACCTTGACAGTGGATCAGCACATGGAAATGTGATGTTGTTGCCTTTATGAGAACTTGATTGAGAGAGACAGAATTCGCTGCTCGATATTCCAGAGTTGTGATATATCAGATTTGAGAGATGAGGTAATACAGTTGGAGAGGTTTATTTACTGATCTGGGCAATTTCAAAGCTGCACTCAGAGAGGACATACTGGGGAGTTCAAGCACTGGCGCAATATGTATTCACCAATGAGAGGGAACTTGATGATGGTGAGGACAATATGAGTGTGGTTGATGCTCCGGAGGATGTTGATATTAAGGGAGAGGAGGTGTTGGAGTTGTTAAAATACATTAGGACAGATAAGTCCCCGGGGCCTGACGGAATATTCCCCAGGCTGCTCCACGAGGCGAGAGAAGAGATTGCTGAGCCTCTGGCTAGGATCTCTAAGTCCTCGTTGTCCACGGGAATGGTACCGGAGGACTGGAGGGAGGCGAATGTAGTCCCCTTGTTCAAAAAAGGTAGTAGGGATAGTCCGGGTAATTATAGACCAGTGAGCCTTAGGTCTGTGGTGGGAAGGCTGTTGGAAAAGATTCTCAGAGATAGGATCTATAAGCATTTAGAGAATCATGGTCTGATCAGGGACAGTCAGCATGGCTTTGTGAAGGGCAGATCGTGTCTAACAGGTCTGATAGAGTTCTTTGAGGCGGTGACCAGGCATATAGATGAGGGTAGTGCAGTGGATGTGATCTATGTGGATTTTAGTAAGGCATTTGACAAGGTTCCACACGGTAGGCTTATTCAGAAAGTTAGAAGGCATGGGATCCAGGGAAGTTTGGCCAGGTGGATTCAGAATTGGCTTGCTTGCAGAAGGCAGAGGGTCGTGGTGGAGGGAGGACATTCCGATTGGAGGATTGTGACTAGTGGTGTCCCACAAGGATCTGCTCTGGGACCTCTACTTTTCGTGATTTTTATTAGCGACGTGGATGTGGGGGTAGAAGGGTGGGTTGGCAAGTTTGATGATGATATATTATATATTTCTGAACCTGAGAAATCCATTCCGGCAGTATTATCTCTGCTTGCTCAGTTTAGTAGTTTTTCTAGTTACAAATTGAATCTTAGTAAGAGTGAACTTTTTCCATTAAAAATTCAGGCTCCCATTTATTGATGTTCACCATTTAGATTGATTACTGACTATTCCACTTATTTGGGAATAAAATTGCTAAGAGGCATAAGGACTTATTCAAGCTCATTTTTTTTTTTACCTTTAATTAGTCAGATTAAACAACTGCTTGCTAAATGGTCCCCATTGTCCCTATCACCGATTGGCCAAGTAAATGTCATTAAAATGATTATTTTACCTTCATTTTTATATGTATTTCATGCGGTACCAATTTTTATTTCTAGACCTTTATTTTTGATACTATTGATTCTATTTCCTCTTATATAAGGCAGAATAAAAATCCTAGGTATAGTAAAAAATATTTACAGAAGTCCAAGAAGTCCATGATGGTTGTTTAGCACTGCCGAAAATAAGATTCTATTACTGGGCAAATAATATTCAATATTCAGTATTTTGGACACAAGATTGGGATATAATTCCAAGTCCACAATGGGTAAATCTTGAAGGTCACTCTGTACAAGGGTTTTCATTCGTTTCTATTTCAGGAACTTCACTTCCCTTTGTGTTTTCTAAATTGAATAAACAGATGGTTAATCCAATAATTAAACACACATTACGAATATAATTCCAATTTTGTTTTTTTTTGGTTTGAACCAATTTATATTATCGAGCCCTATTATGTCTATTTTTTTCAACTCTCTGTTATGGATAAAGGCTTTTTGATATGGAAAATAAGGGGTATAACATGTTTCCGTGATTTATTTTTGAATAACTGTTTCATGTCTTTTGAACATTTGTTTAATAAATATAACTTGCCCAGATCCTTTTCTTTTTAGATATTTACAAATAACAAACTTTTTAAATACCACGCTGCCTACCTTTCCGATTTCATACTGAGCTGAAATCACGGGGAAAAAAATAGTTTTAAATCCTTATCAGAAGCGATTAATAGGAACTATTTCTGATATTATTATGAAAATACAGCCAGTTATATCTGATAGAATTAAAAATGAATGGGAAAGGGAACTTTAACTTCACTTACCTATAGAGAAAATGTTACAATTAGTTAGCTCTTCCTCTATATGTGCTAAACATACGCTGATACATTTAAGGTAGTGCATAGGGCCCACAAGTCTAAAGATAAACTAGCTCGTTCTTACTCCCATATAAATCCTAATTGTGACAGATATCACTCTGAGGTGCCTTCTTTGACTCATATGTTCTGGTCTTGCCCTCTCTTGGAAAATTTTTGGAAATACGTTTTTGATATCATTTCAAGAGTTTTGCGCTTTGATTTACAACCCCATCCTATTACGGCAATTTTTGGTTTGCCAATGATGGAACATAGCTCTTTATCCTCTTCAGATTGTCGGATGATCGCATTTGTTACATTAATGGTCAGAAGATCCATTTTATTGAATTGGAAAGAGACTCGTCTCCCTACTACATCTCAATGGCTTTCCCAAATTATATCATGTTTAAATTTAGAAAAAAACAATCAGAAGTGTCATTTTTGATCCTTCAGTTAAATTTGAAGAAACTTGGAAGCCATTTATTCAACATTTTCATATGATGTAGTTTGACCTTTTCCGAATCCTTTTTATTAATTTAGAATATATGAATAGAGGAGCGGAGTTGACGATATGAATGAATGTATTTGATCTAATATATTGGTTCAACCTTGTTTTGCTCCGTTTGTTTTTTTTTTGGCGGGTGGGTCTAATAATTTAGTACATTTTTCTTAGCTTTTTTGTTTGTTTGGGATTTCTCTTTGTGATATCATTTTCTTTTTATTTCTTTTTTCTTCATGATTAATTATATCAAGAGCTTGGAAGATTATTATGGTGAGAAGGCGGGGGAGTGGGACTAAATGGGAGAATGGATCAGCTCATGATAAAATGGCGGAGCAGACTCGATGGGCCGAATGGCCGACTTCTGCTCCTTTGTCTTGTGGTCTTATGGTCTCATTTACACTTGTGCTATTTGTAGTTTCTCTTGTATATGTTTATTACCAATTATGTAATTACAATCTCTCTGTATCACGACTGTTATTATATTTATGAACTTGACAACTAATACAAAGATTAAAAAAGAACAAAATCAGTTACTTTCCTCCAGCAGTAAGGCTGATCAACATCTCCAAAGACTAAGCCACCCCTCCACATCTAACAACCCCCACCCCACCACCAGCACGGTTCTAAAATTTTCCCTTCAGAACTACCTGAGTTCAGAGTGACTCCTGTATCGTATGTATTTATATTTATTGTGTTTATCATTGCTTTCTTTATCTGAATTTTTGTTCTACATCAGATCGGGAATAATAACTATTTCCTTCTCCTTTACATTTGATATCTTGAATCTGTTAATTATTTGCAACACAGACTCTTTAAGAGACATGAGACTGCATATCTGCCGTCTTAAACCATTTTCTGGAGGAACTCAGTGGGCTGAGCAGCATCTGTGATGATGGAAATGGGGAATTGTCTGCGTTTTGTGTCAAAATGTTGACTGTCTCACTTACCCGAACAAGACAGTCACATTTTCTACTTCAGCTGCCCACCCACAGTACACGTACTGAGCAACAAATATTCTTTGTACTTTGAATCAGTGGCGATGAGAGGGGAGGGGTGAACTGTGATTCCTCGACCTGTTCCTTTGACAGAATGCCAACTATCCTTTTCTCTATCTCCACACGCTACATCAACACTGGGCTTTCAAAGTTCTTCCAAAACAGCAATGATAGGGGTGTGGCAGAAGTGGGAATTTGTCCAGTACGGGACAGTCGGGGTCAGTATATTACCAGGGAAATCCTCAACTTCACAGCAGAGTTAGTGTGGAAATATGATGATGTGTTTATCTAGACCGCGACTTTCTGTCCCGTCTGGGGTCTGTCAATCGAGTTTACCTCAATGTACGAACATCCATTGGTGAATTCATTTAATGCAATAGCTTTGAGCTAACACTTGTGTACACAGATACTGAGTTCTGAGTTGAGACATCTAACAGATTGACCACTCTCTGTTCCCATGGAAGATGTCCAACAGAAACACAAGGAGACTCTGCGGGCGCAAACTGAGACACTGAGAGTGAACCCGATCCTGATGAGGGAGAAGGTGAAGGTTTTCCAGCTGGTTGATCGATACGCTGAGCTCACGGTCATTTCTACTGTCCGAGATCGGGCACTGGTGGAACACGAGCTGCTCGCAAGAGGCAGAGACCACGAGGAGTGGATGGAGAAACAGTTTCGCAGAGAAGAAGAAAAAATCCGGACTGAGCAATTGTTTCAGAACAGCTTTTCCCGGAGTAAATGCAAATCTGGGAGTTCAACAGCAGTGGCTGGAGTCGCCGGGATTGGGAAAACAACGATGGTGCAAAAGATTGTTTATGACTGGGCCACAGGGAAAATATACCAACAATTCCAGTTTATCTTCAGCTTCAAATTCCGATATTTAAATTCCGTTAACAGTCGGATAAACCTGAAAGAACTGATTCTGGATCAGTATCCTTACTTTGGGAATTTACTGAGTGAAGTCTGGAAGAACCCAAAGGGATTGTTGTTTACTTTCGATGGTTTGGATGAGTTCAAGGACAAAATTGATTTTGCTGATAGTCGGAGAGACACAGAACCGCAGTACACATGCACTGATCCTGAATTTCGGTGCAAGGTGTCTGACATTGTGTACAGTTTAATCCAGCACAAGCTGCTCCCAGGGTGTTCAGTGCTGGTGACCACCCGCCCCACTGCGTTGCATTTATTGGAAAAGGCTAAGATCAGTTTCTGGGCTGAAATACTAGGATTTTCTGGTGAGGAACGGAAGGAATATTTCTATAGGCATTTTGAAGATCAGACAGTAGCAGAAGCTGTTTTTAAACACGTGGAGGAAAACGAGATTTTGTACACCATGAGCTACAACCCCGCCTACTGCTGCATCCTCGTTCTGGTACTGGGCCCCTTCTTCACAAAATGTGACAGGGACCTGCAGCGAGTTCCCCAAACCATCACCCAACTGTATTCCTACTATATTTACAACATCCTGAAAAACCACGGCAGTGAGATTGAGAACCCACGTGATGTGTTACTCAGGGTTGGTCAGATGGCCTTCAGAGGAGTGTCCGAGAAGAAGATTGTGTTCACAGATGGAGATTTGATCAACTGCAATCTGCAGCCTTCTCAGTTCCTGTCCGGGTTCCAGATGCAGCTTTTGGAGAGAGAGGATTCTGCCCGCTGTGTGGTGTACACATTCCCACATCTCACCATCCAGGAGTTTGTAGCTGCAGTTGCACAATTCCTGAATCCACATCCCGGGGATATCCTCCAATTCCTCACAAAAGCCCACAGCATGGCAGATGGGCGATTTGAGGTATTTCTCCGCTTTGTTGCTGGTCTGTCCTCCCCAATGACAGCTCGGGGCCTGGAGGAGTTTCTGGGTCCATTTCCTCATCAAACAACCTGCCGGGTGATTGACTGGGTGAAGGAAGAGGTTAAACGCCAGAGTGGAAACACAGAGAGTGAAGCTGGTAAAAATAGCCTCCTGAACACATTGCACTACCTGTTTGAGTCACAGAATCGTGGGCTGGCTCAGGACACACTGGAATCAGTGGAAATACTTTCATTCCGTGGAAGGACTCTGACCCCGATTGACTGCGCGGTCCTGTCTCATGTCATCGGGAACTGTGGTACAATAAAACACCTCGACTTGGTTGGCTGCCACATTCAGTGTGAAGGAGTCCAGCGGCTCGGACCTGTGCTGTACAAGTGCCAGGAGTTGAGGTAACTTGATTTATCTCTTACTATTAACAGTGAAACTGTTCAATTATGTTGCTTCAATGTAAAGAAATTTGGGAAAGCTGTAGTAAGTCCAATTGATAAGAATTGTGACAAATTTCCAGGGATATTGCAGTAATCCCCGAAGGACGGGAGGGTTCTGTTGTTTTTCGTGAGGGGATGTTGGAGACTCTATGAGGTCAGTGAAAAACGGCCATTGGTTTAATGGTAGTATAGCACAGGAACGGCCGTGTTTCTCGCTGCCTGTGACACGTCCATTGACAATGTTCCACCTCACTATTCCTGACACCCAGACCAACCCTGACTGCAGCAGGTGGGTCAGAGCTTCACTGGTGAGGGACAAGAGACCGTCAGCAGGCTGTCCCAGTGATAAGGAAAGAAATGCCTCTGTGAAATCGAGAGTGAGGAGGTGATAGAGAGGAGTTATAGGCAAGTACTCACACTGGGGCCGTGGAAGAGTCAGAAGAGGGATAGGCACGAGTCAGACACTAGAGAGTACACCTGTGGGTGTCACCATTAACAGTAAGTAGTCCTGTTTGAGTGCTTTTGGGGGGTGGGGACGTCATACCTGTGATAATCAACAGTGGCCGCGCCTCTGGCACAGAGTCTGGCTCTGTGGCTCAGAAGGGTATGGAACGGAAGAGATTGGCAGCAGTGATAGTGGACTCTATAGTTAGGGGGTCAGACAGGCGATTCTCTGGACGCAGCAAAGAAACACAGATGGTTTTGCCTCCCAGGTGCCAGGGTCCGGAGTGTTTCTGATCACGTCCACGATATCCTGAAGTGGGAAGGTGAACAGCCAGACGTTGTGGTACATATTGGTACCAATGACATAGGGAGGATAAGAGAAGAGACGGACTTCGGAGTGTTAGGAAGGAAGTTGAGAAGCAGGACCTCAAAGGTAGTAATCTCGGGATCACTTTCTGTGCCACGTGACAGTGAGTATAGGAATAGAGTGAGGTGGAGGATAAATGCGTGGCTGAGGGATTGGAGCACGGGCAGGGATTCAAATTTCTGGAGCAGACTCTTCTGGGGCAGGTGTGACCTGTACAAAAAGGACGGGTTGCACTTGAATACCGAGGGGACCAATATCCTGGCAGGCAGTTTTGCTAAGGCTACAGGGGAGAATTTAAACTAGAACTGCTGGGGGTGCGAAACAAACCGAAGAGACGGAGGAAGGAGCGGTTGGCTCAAAAATAGAGAAAGTTTGCAGGTAGTGTGTGAGAGAGAATAGGCACGCGATAGAGAAGCGAAGCGCTCAGATTGATGGTTTGACATGTGTCTACTTTAATGCAAAAAGCATTATCAACAAAGCGGCTGCAGAAAAGGAGGAAGTCATTGAGGGGTTGTCTACGGAGTCTCTGTGGATGGAAGTCAGGAATAAGAAGGGATCAGAAACCCTACTAGGTGTTTTTATAGACCACCCAATAGTAACAGGGACATCGACAAGCAGACAGGGAGACACATTCTGGAAAGGTGCAATAATAACAGTGTTGTCATGGTGGGAGATGTTAATTTCCCACATATTGATTGGAATCACCCCAGAGGAAGGGGTTTGGATGGGGTGGAGTTTGTTAAGTGTGTTCAGCAATGTTTCTTGACACAACATGTAGATAAGCCTGCAAGAGAAGAGGCTGTACTTGATCTGGTATTGGGAGATGAACCTGTTCAGGTGTCAGGTCTCTCAGTGAGAGAGCACTTTGGAGATAGAGATCGTAATTCTATCTCCTTTACCATAGCATCGAAGAGGGATCGGAACAGACAAGTTAGGAAAGCGTTTAATTGGAGAATGGGGAAATATGATGCTATCAGGTAGGAACTTGGAAGCATAAATTAGGAAAAGATATTCTCAGGTAAATGTACGGCAGAAATCTGGCAAATGTTTAGGGGATATTTGCGTAGGGTTCTAAGTAGGTACTTTCTAATGACACAGGGCAAGGATCGTAGGGTAAAGGAACCGTGGTGTACAAAGGCTGTTGAAAATCTAGTCAAGAAGAAAAGTAAAGCTTACGAAAGGTTCAAAAAATTAGGTAATGATAGAGTTCAAGAAGGAGCTCTATCTCTAACACTAACTCCCTTTGCTGAAGACGGGACTCCAAGGCTAGCAGGAGGAAACTTAAGAATGAAATTGGGAAAGGCAGAAGGGGCCATGAGAAGGCCTTGGCGAGAAGGATTAAGGAAACCCCCAAGGCATTCCTCAAGTACGTGAAGAGCAAAAGGATAAGACGTGGGATAATAGGACCAATCAAGTCTGGCAGTGGAAAAGAGTGTATGGAACCGGAGGAGATAACGGAGTTACTAATGAATAATTTGCTTCAGTTTGTTAGGTCAATTACGACAGCAGATTTATAGTATTAATGGTAAGACTCTTGGCAGTGTTGAGCATCAGAGATATTTTAGGGTCCTACTCCATAGGACACTCAAAGCTGCTGCGCAGGTTGACTCTGTGGTCAAGAAAGTACACGGTGCATTGGCCTTCATCAATCGTGTGATTGAATTTAAGAGCCGAAAGGTAATCTTACAGCTATATAGGACCCTGGTCAGACCCAACTTGGAGTACTGTGATCATTCTGCTCACTTCACTACAGTAAGGATGTGGGAACTATAGAAGCGGTGCAGAGGAGATTTTTAAGGATGTTTCTTGGATTGGGGAACTGAAAATAGGTTGAGTGACTTTGGTCTTCTCTCCTTGGAGCGATGGAGGATGAGAGGTGACCTGATGGAGATGTATACGATTATGCGAAGCATTGATCGTTCGGATGATCAGAAGCTATTTCCTGGGGCTGAAATAGCTAACACGAGAGGGCACAGTTTTAAGTTGCTTGGAAGTAGGTACAGAGGAGATGCCAGGGGTAAGGTTTTTACTCAGAGAGTGGTGAGTGCGTGGAATGGGCTGCTGGTGTCGGTGGTAAATGTGGATTCGATAGTGTCTTTCAAGAGACTCCTGGACAGCTGCATGGAGCTTCGACAAATAGAGGGCTATGGGTATCCTGGGGTAATTTCTAAAGCAAGTACATGTTCTGCACAACATCGTGCGCCTAGGGGCCTGTATTGCGCCGTTTCTTCTGTATTCCTATGCTTCTATATTGTCCTCCCCTGCCCTTCACCTGGTATGACTCTCACCGGTGTGACTTTGCTCACGATCAGATACTCAGGCCCCATGTAGACATCTCCGCTCCCGATTGATTCAGTTCAGACCACCTCTCATGCGCAATCTATTTGTGCCTCCTCGTCTTGTATGGTGATCTTTTCCCATCGGTATCCTCAGGTGGGTGGGCTTCTCACTCCCACCCACATGCCTCCTGTGGGATTTATCTTCCTCAGCCACCTCCCTGCTGTAGGTTTGTCTTCCTATCCCTATTCCTCGGGTGGGGTCTTTTCCACCATCTCCCACTGACACTTTCCCATCCACAACCCTTCCTCACTGTGGGACTTCTTTCCATCCTTCAACCCTGCCCCTGACGACCCTTTCACATCTCAGGAACACTTATCTCGCCGTCGGCGAATGGGACAGAATATGTGGAGTTTGCAGGGTCACACCGACAGACGAAATTACTAACATTCGGTGAATACACTGCAGGTGGGTAGTGAGGGACATTAACAGTGATAGGAACTCCGACCAGTGATTTACTGAACGGTTTTATATTTCCTGAAATATCAGAGTGAGATAAATTCCATCAGACACACGGTTTGAATCACTTTGGTCATCAATTCGCTTTTTTCTGTTTAGCCTTGGGGACAATAAACTGGGAGATTCAGGAGTGAAACTGGTGTCTGCGGCTCTGAGGAACCCGGAGTGTAAAATACAGAAACTGGGGTAAGTACCAGACTGTGGGAGATTGTGTTTACAGTCACTGGGTGTCTGATACTGAACATTAATGTGATCAGTAATAGTGTTACTGATAAACACTGGGGATTTGTACCGTCTCCTGTCTCTCTCTGTGTCCGTCACCCTCACTCTCTCTCATCTCCAGGCTGAATAAAGTCAGTCTCACAGATTCTGGTGCCGAGGATCTCGTCTCCGCTCTCAGTACAAACCTATCACTGACAGAGCTGAATCTGAGTCATAATGAACTGGGAATTTCAGGAATGAAACTGGTGTCTGCGGCTCTGAGGAACCCAGGGTGTAAAATACAGAAACTGCGGTAAGTACCAGACTGTGGGAGATTGTGTTTACAGTCACTAGGTGTCTGACACTGACCATTAAAATGATCAGTAATTGTGTTACTGATAAAACATTGGGGATTTGTACCGTCTCCTCTTTCTCTGTGTCCTTCACTCTCACTCTCTCTCATCTCCAGGCTGTGGGATGTCGGTCTGACAGATTCTGGTGTCGAGGATCTCGTCTCCGCCCTCAGTACAAACCGATCTGTGAGGGAGCTGGACCTGAGTATCAATAACCTGGGAGATTCAGGAGTGAAATTGGTGTTTGCGGCTTTGAGGAACCCGGAGTGTAAAATACAGAAACTGTGGTAAGTACCAGATTATGGGAGGTTGTGTTTACAGTCACTGTGTATATGACACTGAATGTTAATGTGATCAGCAAGTTTGTTACTGATTAAAAACTGGGGATTTGTACCGTCTCCTGCCTCTCTGTGTCCTTCACCCTCAATCTCTCTCATCTCCAGGCTGAACGATGTCGGTCTCACAGATTCTGGTACCGAAGTTCTCGTCTCCGATCTCAGTATAATCCCATCACTGACGAAGCTGAACCTGGGATCAAACTCGCTGAAGGACCGATCTGTCCCCGCTCTCCGCCGCCTCATAATGACCCTCCCGAGCCTGGAGCAGATCGTGTGAGTGCTTATATACAATGTAATAAAATACATCGGCGTGTTTTCTTGTGATATTTTTCGGTGAGTGTTGTTGAAACATTAACTCCAGTCTCTTGTTGTTGACACTGTTGTGCATTCAGTCTGTTTCACCTTTATATTTCCATCTGTTTCAGGCTGGTGGGGAACCTGTTCACCTGGACTGGGCAGAAGAAACTGAGGTCTCTGCTGGAACCCAGACCCGGACTGACAGTGAACATCTGAATATGTGAACATCCCCACTCGCGGGATGGGGATATGTAGCGTGATTCTCCACCCTCCCCTTTAACGGCCGAGGTCCAGGTTTAGTTCCCAAAAATGCCAACGGACCCTGACTCGCTCCAAGCACGTTAGGACGTCAGAGGCGGTCCCGCAGTGACGTACTTCCTCCTCCCGTCCAGCGGCCCTGCCTCCGCCGGACGTTCGGCTTTGTGAGATCCCGGGGAATTACAGAGACAGGAAGAGCCCCGAGGCAGGGCTCACTCTGATACATCATTGTCCCGGGTCGCATTATCCGGGGAGAGATTTTTTTTTTTTGCTCCCTTTGCTGAAGGTGGTGAATTCGACAGGTTGGCCGATATAATAATGTTAAATAGACAAATTCCTCAGTCCTGGTCCTGGATCTGCAGCGAAATCGGACGCTCCCCTGAATGATTTTATAATTATCGGTTCCCCAATGCAAAGTGACGGTGAGAAACGGTACTGACTATTCAACCTGTCACTCGTTGTCGCCGGTCAGTTAATTGTGTTTGATTGTGAGTGAATCGGGAGCAGCTTCTTTATTCCCGCCGGTTAGCAGCTCCCACATTGCTTAATTTACATTTGTCCTGATGAAATCAATAAACCGCTGTAACTTCCTGTCTTGGTGTCGGACTTGAGTCTCATTAGAGGAGAAACAGTGACCTGGGGTTACTGCTGCCCGTCGCACCTGGTGAACTGCAATAATGGGTCTGAGCTCCTCACACTGGTACAGCAGCGTCTCAGCTCCAGTCTGGGGGATGTCAGTCCGATAATATCGGCTTCCCAGAATCTCCTCACTCCTCATCCCCATCCAGGCTGACCACCCCCTACTCGCACTCTTCTGCCCCCGTCTTCCTGCGCGCTCTCCGTGCTCTGGCAGACAAAAACGACAAAAGAGATTGGAAGTTCATAGACTGTATAACGTCTGACCTGTATCCACAAAGGTCGCGAAGAAGAGAGGGATGGGGAATGGAACAGAAGCGATCAACATGGGGTGATCTCCCTCCACACCGTGACATCACACAATGACATCACGCCGTGCCATCACACAATGCCAGCGTCAAAGACAGTGAAGCTCCCTCCGCCCCATCTCATCAAACAATCCTGGGTCCAGAAACAGAGTGGAGCTCTCTCTACACTGCCCCAACACACATCCCCGAATCAGACACACAGTGGAGCTCCCGCCACACCGTCCAATCACACGCTTTGGGGATTAGACACAGCGAAACTCCCTCCACACCGTCCCATCACACACAGCCCGGCTCAGACACAGAGTGAAGCTGCTTCCACACCGTCCCATCACATACTCCCCGCATCAGAGACGGAGTGCAGCTCCCTCCACACAGTCCCATCAAAAACTCCCTGGATAAGACTCAGAGAGCAGCTCCCTCCACACCGTCCCACCAAACACTCCCGCTGTCAGACACAGAGTGAAACTCCCTGCGCACCGTCCCGCCAAGCACTACAGGAGATATAAACAGATTGAAGCTCCCTCTCCACCATCCCATCACACACTCATAGCATCAGAAACAGAGTGAATTTTCCTTCACACAAACCCCACATCAGACGGAGAGTGAAGCTTCGTCCACGCAGTACCATTGCACATTCACAGGTTCAGAACCAGAGCATTCCCTCCACATCATTGCATGATACACCCCCAGGTTCAGACATTGAGAAAATCTACCCCGTGCCATCCCATTACAAAATCCCTGTCTCAGACACAGACTGAGCCTCCCTCCCACCGTCACATCACACACTCACAGGTCAGACATCGAGAGAATCTCCCACCGTACCACCCTACCTCACAAACACCGGATCAGATTCAGGGTTAGGCTCACTCCACCCCCTCCCATCATACAGAACACGGGTCAGAATCAGAGTGAAGCTCCCTTTACATCAACCCATCACACAATCCCTGGATGAGACACAGACGGATGCTCCCTCTACCCCATCTCATCAAACACTTTAGGGTTCAGAAACAGAGTGAAGGTCCCTCCACACCGTCCCATCATACACTGCCAGGGCAGACACATAGTGAAGCTTCCTCTGCATCATCCCACTCTCAGGGGACGACACAGAGCGAAACTCCTTCCACAGTCTCCCATCGCACATTCCTCGGATTTGTAACAGAATGTAACTCCCTCCATAACGTCCCATCATAAACTCCCCAAATCAAACACAGAGTGAAGCTGCCTCCACACCGTCTCATCCCACTCTCTCTGCATCTGACATAGAAGGAAGATCCCTCGGCACTGTCCCATCACATATTTCCAGATGAGACGCAGAGTGAAGCTTCCTCGACGCAGTCCGATCACACACTCCCCGATTCAGACACGGAATGTAGGTCCCTCGACGCAGTCCGATCACACACTCCCCGATTCAGACACAGAATGCAGATACCTCGACGAAGTCTCATCACACACCCCCTCACCCTCTTTAAAAAAGGAGGGAGAGAGAAACCGGGGAATTATAGACGTATAAGTCTGACATCGGTGGTAGGGAAAATGCTAGAGTCAGTTATCGAAGATGTGATAACAGCACATTTGGAAAGCGGTGAAATCATCGGACAAAGTCAGCATGGATTTGTGAATGGAAAATCATGTCTGACGAATCTCATAATGTTTTTTGAGGATGTAACTAGTAGAGTGGATAGAGGAGAACCAGTGGATTTGATACATTTGGATTTTCAAAGGGCTTTTGACAAGGTCCCACACAGGAGATTAGTGTGCAAACTTAAAACACACAGTATTGGGGTTATGGTATTGATGTGGATAGAGAATTGGTTGGCAGACAGGAAGCAAAGAGTGGGAGTAAACGGAACCTTGTCAGAATGGCAGGCGGTGACTAGTGGGGTACCGCCAGGCTTAGTGCTGGGACCCCAGTTGTTTACAATATATATTAATGACTTAGACGAGGGAATTAAATGGAGGATCTCCAAGTTTGCGGATGACGCGAAGCTGCGTGGCAGTGTTAGCTGTGAGGAGGATGCTAAGTGGATCCAGGGCGGCTTGGACAGGTTAGATGAGTGGGCAAATTCATGGCCGATGCAATTTAATGTGGATAAATGTGAGGTTATCCACTTTGGTGGCAAGAACAGGAAAACAGGTTATTATCTGAATGGTGGCCGATTAGGAAAAGGGGTGGTGCATCGAGACCTGGGTGTCATTGTACACCAGTCATTGAAAGTGGGCATGCAGGTACACAGCAAGAGGATTCGAGTACAGGAGCCGGGAGATACTACTGCAGTTGTGCAAGGCCTTGGTGAGACCACACCTGGAGTATTGTGTGCAGTTTTGGTCCTCTAATCTGAGGAAAGACATCCTTGCCATAGAGGGAGTACAAAGAAGGTTCACAAGATTGATTCCTGGGATGGCAGGACTTTCATATGATGAAAGACCGGATCGACTAGGCTTGTACTCTCTGCAATTTAGAAGATTGAGGGGCGATCTCATTGAAACGTATAAAATTCTAAAGGGATTGGACAGGCTAGATGCAGGAAGATTGTTTCCGATTTTGGGGAAGTCCAGAAAGAGGAGTCACAGTTGGAGGGTAAAGGGGAAGATTTTTAAGACTGAGATGAGGAAAAACTTCTTCACACAGAGAGTAGTGAACCTCTAAAATTCTCTGCCACAGGAAACAGTTGAGGCCAGTTCATTGGCTATATTTAAGAGGGAGTTAGATACGGCCCTTGTGGCTAAAGGGTTCGGGGGTATGGAGAGAAGGTAGGTGCAGGGTTCTGAGTTGGATGATCAGCCATGATCGTACTGAATGGGGGTGCAGGCTCGAAGGGCCAAATGGCCTACTCCAGCACCTATTTTCTATGTTTCTATGTTTCTACTCCCTGCATCAGACACAACATGAAGGTCCCTCGACGCAGTCCCATCAGACACTCCTCGTTTCAGAGTCAGAGTGAAGCTCCATCGCATCGTCCTATCACAGATTTCCCGGATTAGACATACAGCTTCCCTCCCATGTTCACCACATCCTACAGAGGATGTATCGAGAGCATCCTGAGCAGCTGCATCACTGCTTCGTTCGGGAATTGCACCCTGTCGGATCGCAAGACCCTGCAGCGGATAGTGAGGTCAGCTGAGAATATCATCGGGATCTCTCTTCCCGCTATTAGAGATATTTACACCACACGCTGTACCCGCAGAGCTAACAGTATTGTGAAGGACCCCACGTACCCCTCATACAAACCCTTCTCCCTCCTGCCATCCGGCAAAAGGTAGTGAAGCATTCGGGCTCTCACAACTAGAATGTGCAACAGTTACTTCCCCCAAGCCATCAGACTCCTCAATACTCAGAGTCCAGACTGACATTCGAAGTTAAATACAAATAATAAGCAGGGCCTCTCACAAGCACAAAATCAAATGTAACATTTCAGTTGAATGCTCAGCTTGAGAAACGCCCAGTCACCTGGGCTTTGTAAACATTGAAATCACAAGTGCTCCAGGTGAGGCTCGAACTCACAGCCTCGGCACTTCTCCGCCGTGTACTGCCATATAAGTACCGCGCGCTAACCGATTGCGCCACTAGAGCCCAGTGCTGCAAACACTTCGTTTTAAATATCTGGAAAGAAAAAATGGAAGAACTCCCTATATCGTGGAGCAAAGAGCATAGAAATATACGTGAAAAGGCCGTTCAGCCCACAGTGTATTGCCGTAGCATCTAAACAGCAAATCAAAGATACTCAAACTCTAATCCCTCCTTCGTACCATGTCCATATCCCTCGATCTTCCTGACATCCATGTGCATATCGAGTAATCAAATGTGCGCATCAAATGCCACCCATAAATTTGCTGATGATGCAAACATTGTAGGTAGAATCTCAGATGGAGAAGAGAGGGCCTGCAGGAGTGAGATATGCCAACTAGTGGAGTGGAGTCGCAACAACAACCTGGCACTGAACATCAACAAGACGAAAGAGCTGCGTGTGGACTTCAGGAAGGGTAAGACGAAGGAACACATTCCAATCCTCATAGAGGGATCAGAAGTGGAGACAGTGAGCAGTTTCAATTCCTAGGTGTCAATATCTCTGAGGACTTATCCTGGTCACCACAGATCGATGAAGTTATAAAGAAGGCAAGAAAACGTCTATACTTCATCAGGAGTTTGAAGAGATTCGGTATGTCAACCAATGCACTGAAAAGCTTCTATAGATGTACATTGGGAAGCATTCTGACAGGCTGCATCGCTGTCTGGTATGGGGGGTGGGTGGGTGGCGGATACTGCACAGAACCGAAAGAAGCTGCAGAGGTTTGTAAAATTTGTTCCTCTCCATCGTGGATACTAGCCTACGAAGACCCAGGACATCTTCAAGGAGCGGTGCCTCAGAAAGTTTCCACTATGACGGACCTCCAGTAGCCAGGACATGCCCTTTTCCCACTGTTACCAGGAGGCACAGAAGCCTGAAGGTACACACTCAGCGATTCAGAAACAGGTTCTTCCGCTCCGCCATCCGATTTCTAAATGGACAATGAACCCATAAGCACGACCTCAATTTTCAAATATATATTATTTCTGCTTTTTACACGATTTCTAATCTATTCGATATACGTATACTATCATTGATTTGCTTATTTATTATTATTTATTTTCTTGTTCGATATTATGTATTACTTTGAACTACTGCTGCTAAGTTACAAAATTTCACGATACATGCTGGCGATAATAAACCCTATTCTTTTTTTTTCTGAATTTTGGATCTGATCTCTTTAAAGCTTCTAATGTTTTTGTTTCTACCACCGTACTGGGCAGTGCACTCCAGGCATCCACCACTCTGATCAAAAAAACTTGACCTTGACATCTCCCCAGAATCTACCTCCTCTCACCTTCAAAGCATGCCATCTGGTATTAGTTACTTCAACCCTGGGAAACCGACACACCCTGTCTACTCTAACTCTTCCCCTCATAATCTTCTAAACCTCTACTAGATCTCCCCTCAGCTCCCGGTGCTCCAGAGAAAACAAACCATGTTAATCCAACCTTCCATAAACACACATACCCTTTAAACCCGGCAGCATCCAGGTAAACCTCCTCTTCAACCTCTTCAAAACCTGAACTTCCTTCCTACAGTAGGGCGAGCAGAATTGTATGCAATACTCCAGAAATAGCCTAATCAGAGTTTTATAAATTTGCAACATAACCCCCTCACTTTTGAACTTAAGGCTTCGACTAATAACAACAAGTTTTATCTTTTAAAAGCAAGGTTGATCGATGAACCTCCTTATCGATCTTCGCTTTCAGCTCAAGCGGGTATAACTTGAGATTAAAAGGTACATTTATTATCAAATTATACAAATCTTCTTCTAATTCGGGTGGAAATGAAAGCAAGAGGGAAACAAAAGGCAGCAGGATCATCAACGCACATATCCCCCACCGCAGAAGGAGATTAATGTCCTGATATCAGTGGATTCAGCATTAATCGGGAACTCGGGATCAACCGCGTGGACAAGTATTCCGTCGATTGAGGTGCCCAGCTCAGTGATTTTATTGTTATAATGTTTCTCGTTGTGAACAATGAAAGTACAGTAGCCTCGGCCGACAAATGTCCAATTAAATCGTCGCGTCATTGCATTACGTCAGAATGAAACAAAGAAAGTCAACACATTACGGGACATATTATGAAACCTACGCTTGCACTAAACCTATGTACATCGTGTTAGATGGAGCTGATGTGGGAGAAATGGTTATCATACTGAACATAGTCTCTGTCACTGAGCCTGGCGCTGTTGTGCAGGAGAGAAGGAGGGAGAAGAGAAATGCGGTAGTCGTAGGGGATTCCATAGTCAGTGGAACGGACAGGAGATTCTGTGAGCCTGACAGAGATACCCACATGGTGCGTTGCCTCCCAGGTGCCAGCGTACGGGATGTCTCGGATCGGGTCCTGAATATTCTAAAGGGAGAGGGTGAGAAGCCAGTTGTCTTGGTACATGTTGGTACCACTGACATAGATAGAACAAAGGAGGAGGTCCTGAAGAGAGATTGCCAGGAGTTAGGAAGGAAGTTGAGAAGCAGGACCTCCAGGGTAGTAATCTCGGGATTGCTACCTGTGCCACGTGCTAGCGAGGGCAAAAATAGTCGGATCAGGAAGATGAATGCGTGGCTGAGAAACTGGTGTAGGGGCAGGGCTTCAGATTCTTGGATAATTGGGATCTCTTCTGGGGGAAGTATGACCTGTTCAAAAAGGACAGGTTACACCTGAACCCGAAAGGGACGAATATCCTGGCGGGAAAGTTTAATAGAGCTGTTAGGGAGGGTTTAATCTAATTTTGCAGGGGGATGGGTACCAGAATGATAGAGCGGAGGAAGGGCAAAACAGAAATAAATCTACGATAGTGAGCAGCAAAGATGTCAGGAAAGACAGGCAGGTGATGGGACAAATTTGTAACCATTGGGATGAGTTGAAGTGCAATAAAGTTGCAGTGAAATCAAAGCAAATATTACCAAATACTGGTCTTAAGGTGTTGTACTTAAATGCACGCAGCATAAGGAATAAGGTGGATGATCTTGTCGTACAGCTACAGATTGGCAGGTATGATATTGTGGTCATCACTGAGACCTGGTTGAAGGACTCCAAATAGCTGGAGGGATGTGGACTACAAATTACAACTGGAAATAGAAAAGGCTTGTCAGAAGGGCAGTGTTATGATAATTATGGGGGATTTTAACATGCGAGTAGATTGGGAAAATCAGGTCAGCACTGGATCTCAAGAGAGAGAATTTGTAGAATGTCTGCGAGATGGCTTTTTAGAACAGCTTGTTGTTGAGCCTACTAGGGGATCGGCTGTACTGGATTGGGTATTGTGTAATGAACCGGAGGTGATTAGAGAGATTGAGGTGAAGGAACCCTTAGGAGGCAGTGATCATAACATGATTGAATTCACTGTGAAATTAGAAAAGGAGAAGCCGAAATCTGATGTGTCAGTATTTCAGTGGAATAAAGGAAATTACAGTGGCGTGAGAGAGGAACTGGCCAAAGTTGACTGGAAAGAGACACTGGTGGGAAGGACAGCAGAGCAGCAGTGTCTGGAGTTTATGCAACAAATGAGGAATGTGCAAGACAGGTATATTCCAATAAAGAAGAAATTTTCGAGTGGAAAAAGGATGCAACCGTGGTTGACAAAAGAAGTCAAAGCCAAAGTTAAAGCAAAGGAGAGGGCATACAAGGAAGCAAAAATTAGTGGGAAGACAGAGGATTGGGAAGTTTTTAAAACCTTACCAAAGGAAACCAAGAAGGTCATAAAGAGAGAAAAGATTAACTATGAAAGGAAGCTAACAAATAATATCAAAGAGGATACTAAAAGCTTTTTCAAGTATATAAAGAGTAAGAGACAGGTGAGAGTAGATATAGGACCGATCGAAAATGATGCTGGAGAAATTGTAATGGGAAATAAGGAGATGGCAGAGGAACTGAACGAGTATTTTGCATCAGTCTTCACTGAGGAAGACATCAGTAGTATACCGGACACTCAAGGGTGGCAGGGAAGAGAAGTGTGCGCAGACATAATTACGATAGGGAAAGTACTCAGGAAGCTGAATAATCTAACGGTAGATAAATCTCCTGGACCAGATGGAATGCGCCCTTGTGTTCTGAAGGAAGTAGCTGTGGAGATTGCGGAGGCATCAGCGATGATCTTTCAAAAGTCGATAGATTCTGGCATGGTTGTGGAAGACTGGAAGATTGCAAATGTCACTCCGCTATTTAAGAAGGGGGCAAGGAAGCAAAAAGAAAATTATAGACCTGTTAGCTTGACATCGGTGGTTGGGAAGTTGTTGGAGCCTATTGTCAAGGATGAAGTTACAGAGTACCTGGAGGCATATGACAAGATAGGCAGAACTCAACATGGATTCCTTAAAGGAAAATTCTGCCTGACAAACCTATTACAATTTTTTGAGCAAATTACCAGTAGGCTAGACAAGGGAGATGCAGTGGATGTTGTATATTTGGATTTTCAGAAGGCCTTTGACAAGGTGCCACACATGAGGTTACTTAACAAGATAAGAGCCCATGGAATTACGGAAAGTTACATACGTGGATAGAGCGTTGGCTAATTCGCAGGAAACAGAGAGTGGGAATAAAGGGATCCTGTTCTGGTTGGCTGCCGGTAACCAGTGGTGTTCCACAGGAATTAGTGTTGGGCCGCTTCTTTTTACATTGTTCATCAACGATTTGGATTATGGAATAGATGGCTTTGTGGCTAAGTTTCCTGACGATACGAAGATAGGTGGAGGGGCGGGTAGTGCTGAGGAAACGGAGAGTCTGTAGAGAGGCTTGGATAGATTGGAAGAATGGGCAGAGACGTGGCAAATGAAGTATAATGTTGGAAAGTGCATGGTTATGCACTTTGGCAGAAAAAAATAAACGGGAGACTATTATTTAAATGGGGAAAGAATTCAAAGTTCTGAGATGCAGCGGGACTTGGGAGTCCTCGTACAGGTTAACCTTAAGGTTAACCTCCAGGTTGAGTCAGTAGTGAAGAAGGCGAATGCAATGTTGGCATTCATTTCTCGAGGAATAGAGTAAAGGAGCAGGGATGTGATGTTGAGGCTCTATAAGGCGCTAGTGAGACCTCACTTGGAGTACTGTGGGCAGTTTTGGTCTCCCTATTTAAGAAAGGATGTGCTGACGTTGGAGAGGGTACAGAGAAGATTCACTAGAATGATTCCGGGAATTAGAGGGTTAACATATGAGGAACGTTTGTCCGCTCTTGGACTGTATTCCTTGGAGTTTAGAAGAATGAGGGGAGATCTGATAGAAGCATTTCGAATGTTGAAAGGCATGGATAGAGTGGATGTGGCAAAGTTATTTCCGATGATGGGGGAGTCTAGTACGAGAGGGCATGACTTCAGGATTGAAGGTCGCCCATTCAGAACAGAAATGCGAAGAAATTTTTTTAGTCAGAGGGTGGTGAATCTATGGAATTTGTTGCCACGGGCAGCAGTGGAGGCCAAGTCATTGGGTGTATTTAAGGCAGAGGTTGATAGGTATCTGAGTAGCCAGGGCATCAAAGGTTATGGTGAGAAGGCGGGGCAGTGGGACTAAATAGGAGAATTGATCAGCTCATGATAAAATGGTGGAGCAGACTCGATGGGCCGAATGGCCTACTTCTGCTGCTTTGTCTTATGGTTTTATGTCTAAGTACCTCTCCAATACTTTTTAATCTTCTGTATGAAGCATCTCTTCTTCCCCGGCTTCAAGGAGAGAATGATGGATTCTCTGGGGGTAGAAGGGTGGCTTGGCAAGTTTGCAGACGACACAAAGGCTGGTGGTGTTGTAGATAGTGTAGAGGATTGTCAAAGATTGCAGGGAGACATTGATAGGATGCAGAAGTGGGCTGAGAAGTGGCAGATGGAGTTCAACCCGCAGAAGTGTGAGGTGGTACACTTTGGAAGGAGAAACTCCAAGGCAGAGTACAAAGTAAATGGCAGGATACTTGGTAGTGTAGAGGAGCAGAGGGATCTCGGGGTACATGTCCACAGATCCCTGAAAGTTGCCTCACGGGTGGATAGGGTATTTAAGAAAGCTTATGGGGTGTTAACTTTCATAAGTCGAGGGATAGAGTTTAAGAGTCGCGATGTAATGATGCAGCTCTATAAAACTCTGGTTAGGCCATACTTGGAGTATTGTGTCCAGTTCTGGTAACCTCACTATAGGAAGGATGTGGAAGCATTGGAAAGGGTACAGAGGAGATTTACCAGGATGCTGCCTGGTTTAGAAAGTATGCATTATGATCAGAGATTAAGGGAGCTAGGGCTTTACTCTTTGGAGAGAAGGAGGATGAGAGGAGACATGATAGAGGTGTACAAGATAATGAAAGGAATAGATAGAGTGGATAGCCAGCGCCTCTTCCCCAGGGCACCACTGCTCAATACAAGAGGACATGGCTTTAAGGTAAGGGGTGGGAAGTTCAAGGGGGATATTAGAGGAAGGTTTTTTACTCAGAGAGTGGTTAGTGCGTGGAATGCACTGCCTGAGTCAGTGGTGGAGGCAGATACACTAGTGAAGTTTAAGAGACTACTGGACAGGTATATGGAGGAATCTAAGGTGGGGGCTTACATTGGAGGCAGGGTTTGAGGGTCGGCACAACATTGTGGGCCGAAGGGCCTGTACTGTGCTGTACTATTCTATGTTCTATGTCCGCTGATATCGGAAATGTTCCATGTTCGGCACCTTCCTGGTGAAACCCCTCTGCATCGGTTCCATTGCATTCACAGCAGGAAAGTTAAGATCTCTAATCAGACAAATATTATATACGCAATTCAGTGTGTGTTTCTTGGATTTCCATCATAAGCAGATTTTCTCTTGTTTGTGAAGTTTTCTATATCTTGGCCTTTCCGGTCAGTGAAGGCAGGTATTCGGAACGTGTTCAAGACCACGTTATCAACCGGCATCTGAAAACGTTATTGATGTTTGAACATCTGTTTTCTTGTCCTTCTCTACATCACGAGAACGCCGTCACTCTTTGTGAATCGCCCAGCCCTTGTTATCCATGGACGGTATTCATCCTCGTTTGTCCTTCTCGGACTAGCAGACAAACTGATCAATATCATCGCATATCTGTCGAGCCGTTGACTTTTGGCTGCAACCAGCATCAAGACACAGTGAAAGGCTCTTTTTATGTTCAGTTCGGACCATTCAGCACATCGAGTTAAAACGTCAGGAAAAATAAACCGAATATATATTGTTGTGTTGTATTTACAGTGAAAGGACGGTTAATATTGTCAAATAAGTAAATACGAATATCTACCTCTCTATTAACAACGCTGCCAATTTCGAGCATCTGCAAAGCAATTGTTATTGTTGGTACACATGCAATGAATGCAGGTGCTCTGTCCTCACTGACTTCTTCGTCAAGTTATGGTATTGTTACACTGTTTGTAACTATAAGTTATAATTATGTGGTTTTGCCAGTTTTTTCAGTCTTGGTTTGTCCTGTGTTTTGTGATATCACACCGGAGGAAATTATGTATCATTTCTTAATGCATGCATTACTAAATGACAATAAAAGAGAACGACGTGTCTTCGTAAACATATCATAAAAGCTTGACCTTGACATCTCCCCAGAATCTACCTCCTCTCATCTTCAATGCATGCCATCTGGTATTAATTACTTCAACTCTGGGAAAGCGACACACCTTGTCTACTCTAACTCTTCCCCTCATAATCTTCTAAACGTCTACTTGATCTCCCCTCAACCCCCGGTGCTCCAGAAAAAAAGAAACCATGTTAATCCAACCTTTCATAAACGCACATTTCCTTTAATCCGGCAACGTCCAGGTAAACCTCCTCTTCAACCTCTTCAAAGCCTGAACTTCCTTCCTACAGTAGGGCGACCAGAACTGTATGCAATACTCCAGAAATAGCCTAATCAGAGTTTTATAAACTTGCAACACAACCCCTTCACTTTTGAACTTAAGGCTTCGACTAATAAGAGCGAGTTTTATCTTATAAAAGCAAGGTTGATCGATGAACCTCCTTATCGATCTTCGCTTTCAGTTCAAGCGGGTATAACTTGAGGTTAAAAGGTATATTTATTATCAAATTACACAAATCTTCTTCTAATTCGGGAGGAAATGAAACCAAGAAGGAAACAAAAGGCGGCAGGATCATCAACACACACATCCCCCACCGCAGATGGAGATTAAGTTCCTGATATCAGTGGATTCAGCATTAATCAGGAACTCGGGATCAACCGCGTGGACAAGTATTCCGTAGATTGAGCAGCCAAACTCAGTGTGTTTATTGTTATAATGTTTCTCGTTGTGAACAATGAAAGTGCAGTAGCCTCGGCCGGCAATGTTCAATTAAATCGTCGCGTCATTGTATTACGTCAGAATGGAACAAAGAACGTCAACACATTACGCGACATCCTCTAAAACCTACACTTCCACTGAACCTGTGTACACCGTGTTAGATGCAGCTGATATGGAGAAATGGTGACCATAGTGAACACAAGTACCTCTCCGATACTTTTTAATCATCTGTATGAAGCATCTCTTCTTCCCCTGCTTCAAGGAGAGAATGAAGGATTCTCCGCTGATATTTGAAATGTTCCATGTTCCTGATGAAACCCTGCTGCATCGGTTCCATTGCATTCACAGCAGGAAAGTTAAGAACTCTAATCAGACAAATATTATATAGGCATTTCAGTGTGTGTTTCTTGGATTTCCATCATCTGCAGATTTTCCCTTGTTTGTGAAGTATTATATATTATTATGTCTTGGCCTTTCCGGTCAGTGAAGGCAGATATTCGGAATGTGTTCAACACCACGTTATCAATCGGCATTTGAAAAGGTTATTGATGTTTGAACACCCGTTTTCTTGTCCTTCTCTACATCACGAGAATGCCGTCACTTTATGTGAATCTCGCAGCCCTTGTCATTATCCTTGCCTGCTCTTGTCGGACCATCAGACAAAATGATCAATTTCATCGCATATGTGACGAGCCTTTGGCTTATGACTGCAATCAGCATCGAGACACAGTGAAAGGCTCTCCTTCTGTGCCGTTCTGTTCAGACCATTGAGCACATGGAGTTAACACGTCCGGAAAAATAAACTATATAGATTGTTGTGTTGTATTTACAGTGAAAGGACGTTTAAGATCGTCAGATAAGTAAATACGAATATCTACCTCTCGTTAACAACGCTGCCAATTTCGAGCATCTGCAAAGCAATTGTCATTGTTGGTACACATGCAATAAATGCAGATGTTCTGTCGGTTTAAGTATTTGCACCAACTCCAGAGACATGTGTACAGTGACTGAATTACTTTGCTTCATAGTGGTGTGACCTTCGATGGCAGCTGGTTTACTATACCAGGGACTGCACCAATACGCAGCACATACAAAATTCTGGAGGAGCTCCGCAGGTCAGGCAGCAATGGAAATGAATAAACAGTCGACATTTCGGGTCGCGGCTTTCAACAGGACTGGAAAGGAAAGGGGAAGATGCCCAAATACGAAGTCTGCGGGAGGAGAGGAGGACAAGCTAGAAGGTGTTAGGTGGCGCCAAGTTGATGGAATAGAGGGACGAAGTAAATGGTCTGGGATGGTAAGTGGAAAATGCCAACAGGAAAGTTTCCAATAGGAGAGAGGATCATGGGAGAAAGGAGAGGAGGAGGGGCAGCAAAGGGAGGTGATATGCAGGTAAAAATAAGAGTATCGGGCCATAGTAAAATGAGAGGGAAAGGAGAGAGGGAAAATACCGGAAGATAGAAATATCCATGGTCATGCTTAATATTGGACGTTATCTAGATGGTATATATGCTGTTACATCTCGAACACCACAGGAAGAAGAAGTCGGGGAGAGACAGATGGGGGGGGGAGATAAAAACGAAGGCAAAGTAACACGATAGGAAGAGAGATAAAGACAGCGATATGGAGAGACACCGTGGGGGAAGAAAGAGAGAGAAGGCGGAACAGAGGAGAGACTAGAGGAAGGAAAGAGGGATATCAAAGGACGGGGATAATACGCGGGGGAGACAGGATTGGGGACGAGAGACTGCGAGGGAAGAAAAGACAGAGGGACAGAGACTGGGTTGAGAGAAAGTCTGCGGGTTAGAGATCGAGAGGAGAAATGGCGAATGGACAGGAGAGACTGGAGGAGAAAGACGGTGGAGAGAGAGAGGCGGTGTAGAGAGTGGTGGAGAGAGAAACTGGGGGTGTCATACGGAGGTGGCTAGGAACGGACCCAAGTGCAAGACACAGACACTGAAGTACTAGGGACAGGAATAGGATACAGCGCGAGGGCAAAGACGTGGACAAGAAAACCGGGAACTCGGAATAGGACTGGACAAGAGAGCTAGGAGCCCGGGCTTGGACTCCAAGCCAGAGACTGGTCAAGGACCCAGTACCTGGGTCTTGCCTCTGGCTCGGACCACAGAACTAGGCACGGACGAGGCGGCTGGCAGGCACGACTAGACTGGAGTCTTAAGGCTTGAGGCTAGAGACTTGAGGCGAGGCTTGGCAGGAGGTAGGAGGCTGGAGTCTTCAGGCTTGAGGCTTGAGGCTAGAGACTTGAGGCGAGGCTTGGCAGGAGGCTTGAGGCTGGAGTCTTCAGACTAGAGACGAGGCTTGGCAGGAGGCAGAAGGCTGGGGTCTTCTGGGCAGGGCACAGTTCTCCTGGGCAGGGCGCGGTTTTCCTGAGCAGGGCTCTTTTCTCCTGGGCAGGACGCGGTACTCCTGGGCAGTGCCGGATCACCACCCGACGCAGGCAAGGGACAGGAAGGGACAGAATCAACCGCAGGTAACGGCAAGACGGCCTGGCTTACCCGACGGAGGCAAGGGTTAGGAAGGGACAGAACCAACCGTAGGTACCGGCAATACGGCCTAACTAACCCGACGGAGGCAAGGGACAGGAATGGAGCTAGGTACGGGGTGACTCCAGGACAAGATTGAAGGCGAGACGAGGCGAGAGTTACCAGCAAGACCAGGCAAGGCTTTAGGCAAGGCAAGGCGAAACGAGAACTTCAGGCGAGGCGAGAGTTACCGGCAAGACAAGGCAGGGCTTCAGGCGAGGAAACAGAAGGCAGGGGAAGGGATACAAGGAGTAAGGACAAGAACAATCCAGCAGCCACGGCCTGGTCTCTGAAGTTATTTATGCAGCCAGCCCCAACGAGCATCAGCAGCCTCAATTAGAGCAGCTGAACAAGAACAGAAACAGGGTAGACAGGAAAACCTGGAGCAAGGGTCGTTGGACCGGACCGTGAATCGGAATACGGACTTCACTGACCGGACCTTACGGACCGGACCATGGCGGGGGGAGAGATAGACTGGGAAGAAATAGAGAGAGAGAGAAAGAGAGAGAGAGAGAGAGAGAGAGAGAGAGAGAGAGAGAGAGAGAGAGAGAGAGAGAGAGAGAGAGAGAGAGAGAGAGAGAGCGAGAGAGAGAGATGGAGATGTTTGAAAGGTTTCGGCGAAATCTCAACTGATTACTGCTTTCCAAGACGCTGGCTGTCTTGCTGAGTTACTCGAGAATTTTGTGTGTATAAACTGGATTTCCAAAATCTTCTGTTGTTTGTGGTTTATCTTCTACAATATGGAGACCAGCCGGTGCCTAGTCTCCATTCCCGGGACACAAAACAGCCGAAACTCCTTCATGACCTTACGGACTTACCACATGCTTTTGTCTCAGGCGCTGCGGGAGCGGTGGTAGCGGGAGGAGAGGGAACGTCCCGGTACTGTGTACAGAGGGTCTTTGCTCTCCTATCGGGCCCATCAGCAGAAGGTGGTCGAATTTGAAGCGTTCGTCAGTAGTTGTTCCGGGCCGAGACCTCTCATTGGGATTTCCTAGTCCAAGTTGATTAGATGGGACGGAATTTGTTAGGTGCCTCCAAGGAAGGTTCCTAAATCCAGAGTAGAAGATGTGCTGGATCTGGTGTTGGGTAATGAGTCTGGCCAGGCTAGGGGCCTTTCAGTGGGTGAGCAGTGAGCACAGCTTAAATTTGAAGATAGTTATAAAGATGGGCATTCATCTTGTGGGAGAGTTTAAAACGGGAGCAACACAAATTACATGAGCATTACACAGGAACTAGGGAGAGTAATTTAGGAATGGCTGATTTTGGAAAATTCCACATCCAGCATGCGGAGGCTGTTTAAAGATTAACTGCACCAATACAAGACAGGTACGTCCCAATAAGAGGCAAGGGCAAGGATGGCAAGGTAAGAGAACCGTGGGTGTTGAGGGACGTCATGAATTCAGTCAAGAAGAAAAAAAAATAGTGAATTCCCAGATTAGGAAGCCAGAATCAAAGAGCACTGGAGGGCTACAAGAAAGGCAGAAAAGAACTCGAGAGGGGAATTAGGAAAGGCAGGAGAGCTATGAAATGTCCCTAGCAGGTTGGATTCATGAGAGCCCTCAGACATTCTACACATAGATCAGGAGCAAGAGGCTAACTAGGGAGAAGGTGGGACAACTCAACGATAAAGTGGGGTGGGGGATATTTACCAGGATATGAAGGATGTCATTGAGGTACTTAATGAGAACTTTATGTTTGCATTACCAAGGAGAAGGATGTATTGGATGGGGAGATCAGTACCGAGACGGTTAACATGCCAGGGCATTTTGTAGTAAAGGAGGAGGTATTGTTGTTTCTCTTAAAGAAGGTGGATGTCCGCAGAGCCTGATGGGATATGCCCCAGGTAATTGAGCGAGGCAAATTAAGAGATTACATGGACATTGACCGATACCTTTGTGTCCTGCCTGGCCACAGACGAGGTCCTGGAGGACTGGAAAGTAACTAATGTTGATCCAATAATCACGAGAAATAATCCTGGAAACTAAAGACCGGTGAGTTTGCACCAGTGATTGGGATGCTCATAGGATAAGATTTATGAGCATTTGGAGAATGATGGCCTAATTAGAGAGAGTCAACGTGGCTTTGTGTGGGGAAAATTGTGTCATATTAACCTGATAGACTTTTTGACGAGCTGACGAAGATGATTGACGAAGGTAGGTCTGTGGATGTCCTTTACATGATTTTTTGGAAAGTGTTTGACTCGTTCCCCCATGAGTCTGGTCTAGACGATTAGGATCCCTGTGGTCAATGTTGAATTGACAGTTTGGATTCAGAACTGGCTTGCCCATAGACGACGGAGGGTGGAAGTGGAAATGAATTCTGGATGGAGGTCGGTGATTAGTGGTGCTCCACAGGAATTTCTCTGCAGTTTGTGATATATATATAAATGACATGAAGAAAAATGCATATAGTTAGGTTAATAAATTTGCAGATGACAAAAATATCGGTGGTGTAAACAGCATAGATGACTGGCAAAGAATACAGCGGGATATCCGATCAAGCATTTGCAGTTTTGGGTAGAGAAACGGCAGATGGAGTTTAACCTAGCCAAATGTGAAGTGTTTTAACTGATGAAGTCAAATGTACAGAGACAGCACATTGTTAAATGTAAGACTCTTAAGCGTTAATGAGCAGAAAGATCTTGGGGTACAAGTTCATTGTTCCTGATCAGTGCCTATGCAGGATTACTGGGTGGTTAAAATGAGGTAATAATGAGGGGTTGAAGAAACTTGTGTTGCTTTCTTGGAAGTGGGGCAGCAGACACTAGATCTGATGAAGGTTTATAACATTATGAGAAACATAGAGAAGCGGATGTCTACTACCACCAGAGGCCACACATTTAATGTGAGAGGGGATAAGTTCAAAGGAGATGTGAGAGGCAAGTGATTTTACACAGAGACTGGTGGGTGGCTGGAGTGTGTGTCTGGCCTGGTGGTAGAGGCTGATACATGATGGTTTTTTTATGAAAAAGATAGATAGGCACATGAATGTGAGGAAAAGGGAGGAATATGAGCATTGTGCAGATAGAAGTAATTAGTTTAGTTCGCCATCTGATTACTAATTTAATTGGTTCGGCACAATACTGTGGGCTGAACGGCCTGTCCCTGTGCCGGGCTGTTCGATGTTCTATGTCTGTGTCTCATAACATTGTTAAGTCTGTGATGTTTCAATGGGAGATTCAGTTCAGTGTATTTATTTTCAGTTTACCATACCGAGCCCCAGAACTTCTTACAGCACTTTTTCCAATGTTGCCAACCCATTCCTTATTTCCAGCAAGGAATCCCACATCACTCCCTGGGACTGGGAGAGTTTCCCCATCACCAGGCTGAGGAAGAGCAGGAACCCCTCTGTCGAGATTCCCTTCTCTGTGAGTTATGTGAATGCCTGTCAACGTGTTGAGTGACAGACTGAGTGAAAGAGAATGGAGAAGACAATACCTGCTCAGTGATGGGACGTCCCAGTGACTCTGAGGACAGCAACAGACAGCAGGTAACTTCTTCAGACATTCTGCAAATTTCTTGGTTCAGTCATTAACAGCAAACACTGACTGTGGAAATTACAAATCAGAATGTTATTATCCAGAGAGCTCAACGGCACAGAAACAGGCCCTTCGGCCCGTCTAGACCATGCCGACACATTTTGTTTCTGTCTACTCCCGTCAACCCTCAACATCGCCCGAAATATCCCTCCCATCCTTGCACTTAACTAAATTTCCCTTGCATATTGAAATTTAACTCGCATCCGCCCCTTCGGGAGGAAGCTCATTCCACACCCTCACCAACATCTGAGTGAAGAAGTTCCCCCTAAGGGTCACCAACAATATTCCCCCTTAACCTATGACCTCTGTGACGTGAAGGAGCAGACGGCGTGGAGTGTGGAAGTGGGTGGAGAGGGGGAGGACGATGGTCGGGAAAGGATCAGAGCGAGTGCGGACAGGGAACGAGAGAGGAGTGATTATACTTACTATATTTCAAATAAAGTAATCACTTGAACTTACTTGCTGCAAAGTTACTAACCATACAGTGTACACTCTCATCCAAATTATTGACACAGACGATAAGTGACAATGGGCGTAACCCTGGGAACACCACTAGGTCCAAGAAACAGCCTCCTACCATCACTCTCCGTTTCCTACACACAAAGCCAAATGTGCATCCGATTAGCCAGCTCTCCCTGGATCCCAAGTGTTCTAATTTTCCGCAGCAAATTTCCATGCTGACCCTTGTCAAAGGCCTCACTGGTGTCCGTATCAGCCACGATGCTGGGACAGAGATATCAAAGATCAGAGGATACAGCTTTAAGCAGAGGTTTAGAGGGCTCTGAAGAAGTGATTTTTCACTCAGAGGGCAGCTGAAGTCTGGAACACACTGCCCGAGTGGTGGTCGAGGCAGGTTCTTTCACAACATTTACAAAGTGGGTGAGCATTGAAGCTGCTGAGATACAGTCGGCTATGAACTGAGCGCTGATAAATGGGACCAGTGTAGACAGTGAGTGGATGGTCAGAACAGGTATGGCCGGCCAAAGGCCTGTTTCCGTGCTGTGTGATCCACCACTCCGGACATGACAAATTAACGATGGTGACACCGCACGGCATTGATTTCAAAACTCCACACCCCTCTCCAACCTGCAATAAACTAGGCTGCTCCCCTTTGTCACCATTGTGAATATATGTTTCTGTCAAGGTAACATGCAAATTGGTCACTTTCCTCGAAACAGCTGGAAATTGATGACGTTTCTGTATCTTCTACCATTAATGTTGTTTCCTTACAGGAAAACCAATCCTCTCACTGTCCGAATCAGTGATTAAATCCGGCCCCAAACACTGTGCTTTCATCCCTGCACATTGTAACTTGAACTATCTCACTGAGGGACAGGTGGAGACACAACCCCTCCCCTCTGCACATGTGATCACATCTATCCTGATTTCTAATATTCTGATTCAGTCTGAATGTTATGGTACATCCAGCCCGTCGTCTGTCCTGACAAACCATGCCTTCCCACAGCTGGTTCCACCTGTTGGTGTGTCCTCTTTCCTCCACCTCCAGGGAAGCTGCATCTTCACACAAGCTCCTCGCTGGAGAAGACTGCTCATCACCCTGAGACAGGGAACCACATCGCTGTCTCTCTCTCCTGATACCATGTCTGACTTGCTCACTTCCAGGCTCAGTCTCCTCCTCCGTCACTGGCCTAGTAGACAGCCTCTGTACCCCTTCACCCCTGACCATGCTTCCCCAGTTTAAACTCTCCCTCTCCGCAGCCCTGTCGGAAGTTGTCAGAGGCAGATTCCTTTTAAACAAAAGTTGTTGGGAGCCTGGAATGTACGAGTGGTGCTGGCTGAGGCAGACAGATTCTGGACTTTTCAGAGACACTTGGATAGACACGTGAATGCATTTAAGACAGGGTGGGATAGATTTTTGTATAGTAGGGGAATTAAAGGTTTTAGGGAAAAGGCAGTAGGTGGAGATGACTCCATGGTCAGATCAACCGTGATCATATTGAATGGCGGAGCAGGCTCGACAGGCCAGATAGCCGACTCCTGCCTCTATTTCTTACGTTGTTTCTTATGTTTCTACCTACAGATGCTGGATATGTGATACACAGGCAGATATTGCAGCTGAAGTTCAACACATCCGGGAGCATGTAAAGCAAAATACAATAGTGAACTTGTCCGATCAGACAGTTTGTCGGGTTCTGTTTTCCAGATGGTCTCAGGCATGCTGATTTTTCCCAATTGTGTCTGTGAGCAAACACCGCTAAAGAAATGAATTAACCAGAAAGTTGATACAATACACAGGAATGGTGTGTAGAGAGGGGGGGGGGGGTGGCGAGAGGGAGAGAGAGACCAGAAGGATAGAGAGCGGGAGAGAGGAAGAGAGGGAGAGAGGGATCAACGGGGGGGGGGCGGGTGGGAGAGAGAGAGAGAGAGAGAGAGAGTTAGAGAGGTCAGTATTTCAGAGTTGGCGTCAGTCTGAGACGACAGGCGGAAGAAGCACCGACTAGCGAACGGATCCTTTCAGAGCAGCGGAAAGAGACTCGCTCCGAGGCTCAGGAACAGAAGGAACAGGCAGACAGAGAAGCGACCACTGAACAGATCTTTTCAGAACAACGGGGACTTGTTCCGAAGGCCGTGAACAAGAGGAATTTGCGAACTGAGCGAGAATGAGGAAACTCAGACCCCTCGCCTTCTGCTTCCTCTGTTACTGTGAGTGAGACTGAGGGAATGAAACTTACCACCACACCTACCCCTCCCCTCTGTGTAGTTCTGCTCCCTCATCTTCGACTTCCCTCCGCACTCCACACTCCGGTCACCGACTCTCGTCTCTCTCTTCCTCCTCATACATCATCATCCTCTCACACCTCAGCGCACCCTCCTCCCTCCAGCCTCTCTGATCCCATTCTGACTTCCCTCCGTCTTTCCCCCCTCACCCTCACACTCCCTCTCTCCAACACCTCCCCCTCACCCTCACACTCCCTCTCTCCATCACCTCCCCCTCACTCCCCAGCAGCAGTTCCTCCCACTTTCATTATCCACTATTTGGACTCCCCCCCCCCCCCCCATTCCCCTTCCCGACTACTGTTCGGCACTGAATCTTTCTCCTTGTTCATTCCAGAATACCACCCCCGCTCTTTCAATGGGTGATGGCTACAGAAGCGCTTTTGTCTGCCAGAAAAATAGAGTTAGTGTTCGTTCCGGAGACTGGAACCTACAGGCATTCAGAGCTGCGTGAAGCAGATGGAGAAAAAGAGAGAGACTGGCCTGTAGAGTGAGGGGGGACACAGCGGCATCAGAGAGAGCGAGAAAGAGAGAATGGGCTGTAGAGAGAGAGAGAGGGACACAGCGGCATCAGAGAGAGAGAGAGAGAGAGAGAGAGAGAGAGAATGGGCTGTAGAGAGAGAGAGGGACACAGCGGCATCAGAGAGAGAGAGAGAGAGAGAGAGAGAGAGAATGGGCTGTAGCGAGAGAGGGGGACACAGCGGCATCGAGAGAAAGAGAGAGAGAGAATGGGCTGTAGAGAGAGGGAGACACAGCGGCATCAGAGAGAGAGAGAGAGGGAGAGGGAGAGAATAGGCTGTAGTGAGAGAGGGGGGCAGCGGCATCAGAGAGAGAGAGAGAGAATGGGCTGTAGAGAGAGAGAGGGACACAGCGGGATCAGAGAGAGAGAGAGAGAGAATGGGCTGTAGCGAGAGAGGGGGACACAGCGGGATCAGAGTGAGAGAGAGAGAGACAGACTGGGTGCGTTCCGTGAGAGAGGGAATAAGGGAGAGAAACCGGAAGGGAGAGAGAATCTGGAGGAAACAATGAACTTGAAGGTGAGAGACTGGGCGATATGGGAGGGAAGAGAGACGGGGAGAGAGACGGGGCGAGAAAGACGGGGAGAGAAAGAGACGTTGGAGAGAGAGAGACGGGCTGTGAGTTTGAGAGGACAGAGAGACCAGGAGGATAGAAACAGGGCATGGAGAGCAAAACTGATGGAGAGAGAGAGAGAAAGAGAGAGAGAGAGAGAGAGAGAGAGAGAGAGAGAGAGAGAGAGAGAGAGAGAGAGAGAGAGAGTGAGAGAGAGAGATGAGAGAGTGGGGGAGGGAAATGCGGTAAGAGACAGCACGAGACAAGAAGAATGGGGGTCAGGAGAAATATTGGGAGAAGTGACTGGGAACAACGAGAGATTGGGGAATGAGAGTGGGTCTGTGGGAGGCCAGTGAGATTGTCGGGGAGAGGCTGGTGGGAAAGAGAAATTGGTTGAATTAATGGGGAAGAAGGACGAGGTTGGGAAGGATGGGAGAGAGAGGGACCTGGGGAGTGACTGAGGTAGAAAGGATTGGGGACGATAGATAGAGTAAGAAAAGGGCATTGGGGTTAAGAGAGGGGCTGAGGGGTCGAAAGAGAGAAACTGTGGAAACAGACCAGACTGTAGGATGGGAGAAAGACACTGATGAAGAGTAAGTGAGGATAGAGACTGAGAAGGGAGAAGGAGAGATAAGTCAAGATAGACAGGTTGTGGGAGAAAATGGGGGGTGTCGAAGGCGAGAGAATGACTGGGAGGGTACACTAAGAGAAATGGAGGAGCGCGAGGCAGTCGAGGAAGATGGGGGTAGAGAGGATCAGGGAGGAGAGAGAAGGGGAGGAGACGCTATGGAGCGAGACTGTGGAGAGGGAAGTAGTGAAAGAGGAAGATATAGGGAGGTGGCTGGTGGGAGACACCGTGCAAAAAGAGAGAAACAGTATGGGGCAAAGAGAAAGAAAGAGACGGGGAGATGTAGAGAGTGTGGAGAGAGGGAGACTGGGGGAAGGAAGAGACTGGGGAGAGAGATAATCTGGGAAAGACAGAGTGAAGTAGTGAATGGAGAGGTGGGATGGAGGAGAGAGAGACAGAGAGAGATGGAGAGAGAGACTGATGGTAAAGAGTGAGATTGGGGTGACTAGGTGGGGGGAGGGGGGAGAGACCAGGAGAGAGAGGGGAGTGGTCCTTTGATGGGGAGATGGGCTCGGGTAAGGAGAGGGATCTGGTATGGGAAAAGTGATTTGGAATGAGCTGACAGATAAGAGAAGGGAGAGATAGGGGGTTTGGAGAGACCAGGGGAAGGAGAGAGACGGGGTGAAAACAGATACCAGGACGGTAGTGAGCTGAGGAGAGAGACTGGGCAGAAACACGCACAAAATGCTGGAGCAACTCAGCGCGAAATGTCAACAGTACCTTTTTTCCATGGATGCTGCTTGGCCTGCTGAGTTCCTCCAGCATTTTGTGTGAGTTACCTCGCACCATCAAACAGCGCATGCGCACCTGCCACATTGTCGCAATCGTTCTGATGGTACATTTCCCTCCCTTGCTCTCCCGCTCCCCACCCTTCCTCCGACATGACCCTCATTCCCTCTCTCTCTCTCCACAGGGATCGCCCTTCCTGCGCTCTGCGGCCGTCCCCTGCGATTCTCAGACAAGACGATCCCTCTGGGACGGGTTCCTGGCTGCCGGCGGGAAGCGGGGGGTCCCGGGTTGGACGCAGACAAGGATATAGCCATCCTCCTGTCCCGTCTGCAGTCTGAGTTGGAGTCACAGCCAGAGCTCAGTGCAGCCTGGAGCCGAGCGGGACTCGAGCTCCGTGAGAGTTCAGGAGGGAGCGGCCCCTCCATTAGCGAGGAGCTGGCCCGGACCGTCATGACCTATACCCTGGAGCACCCTCCTCCGCCCTCCACTCCCTTTTACCTCATCTTCAATAGAGAGACCCGCCTGTGCCTAGCCTCCAGTCTCCAGACCCCAACTGCACCAACCTCCTGTGTGGCCTTCCGGACTTACCGCAGCCTCCTGTCCCGGGCACTAAAGGAGCTGAGGGAGCGGGAGGGGGTGGACCATCCCTGGACAGTGTACAGAGGGGCCTCACTCCCCTTCCGGGCCAAACAGGGGCAGACGATCGAGTTTGGAGCATTCACCTCGGCCTCGGCTTTCCGGGAAGTGGCGGAGGCTTTTACTGGAGGGGATGGGACCCTGTTCCACATCCGGACGGCCAGAGGGGTTCCGGTGGGCTCTCTCTCCCCCTTCCCCGGTGAGAGGGAAGTGCTGATACCCCCTTGCGAAGCGTTCCAGGTCGATAAGATCCTGAGGTCAAAAGGGCCGTGGGGAGGGAAAGGAAGGGTGGAAATCTTCCTCACCTCGGTGGAGCTGCTCCGGGGGATCTCCGGCGGCAGAGAGGGCGGGAGCCCCGGAGTACCGGCACTGCTGGGGCTGGTGCTGCTGCTGGGTTCGGGGATTCCGTGGTCCTGAGGTCAAAGGAATTGTCGGGTGAGAGCGCGAGAATGCGGGTTTGGGCCTTGAGAGGGAGCTGCTCGATGGTGAAGGAGATATCTTAACCGTTTAAGGATTACCACAAACCGAAGACTTTTGTAAAACATAATAAAAATAACAGTTAATTTGATTCACTCTGTTCCAGCAGCCTCCCTTCATAAACGGGAAACACACTCTAAAAGTCCTCAGCCCCGTGTCAGTCGCAAAGTAATCCCTTTGCCCCATGATGTCCCTGAGCCCTGTGTCTGTCCCAAATTAATCCCATTGTCCCCCCTCTTCTCACAGCCCGGTGTCAGACCACAAACTGACCACACTGCCCCGCTCTCTCGCTGCAGGTCGGTGTCCGTCTGCAAAGTAATTAATTGTGGGAAGTGCAATTATGATGCTCTCAGTCTGGAACCTCGGAACATAAATCGGGAAAGCACGTGCTCCGGGAAATGCACAGTGGGAATGTGGGGGGATTTTAGAGAGCGCTTGCAGGGGATTCTGGATAGATTTGGCACATTGAGGCAAGGAAAGGATGATGGTGTGAAGGAACCATGGTTGACAAGCGATTTGAGACATCTTGTCAGAGGATGAAATCAGCTGATTTACGGTTTTGGAAGCAAGGTCAGACAGTGTTGTAGAGAGTCACAACGCAGCCGGGGACAAAATGAAGAGTGAATTAGGAGAGTAGAAAGGGCCTCAGGGTGTCTTAACTAGAATTGAGGAAACCCCAAGGCTTTCTCGATGTCCGTGGAGAACAGGATGACCAGAGTGAGGGTAGGTCCACTCAGGGATAGAAGTTGAAACACGCGCTGGAGTCAGTGGAGGTAGGGCAGGTCCTTACTGAAGACTTTACTTCAGTATTCACCAGTGAGAGGGATCTTAAATTTGTGAAGACAGCGTTAAATGGGCTGATGTGCTGGAACACGTCGAGGTCAAGAGAGAGGAGGTGCTGGACCTTTTGAAATACACGATAGATAAATCCTCCTTTATGCTCAGGTAACCGGGGGAAGTGAGGGAAGAGGTTGCTGCACACTTGCTGATCTCTGCATTATCACTCGCCAGAGAAGTAGTGGCTGAGGAGTCGAGCGTGGAAAACATTACTGCTTTGTTCAAGAAAGGAAGCAGGGATAACTCTGAAAAGTATAATCCACTGAGTCTTACTTCAGTGGTGGGTGAACTATTGGAGAAGATTCTTAGAGTCAGGACTTACGGGAATTTGGAGAAGTAAAACCTGATTGGGGATGGTCGGTTTGGCTTTGTGAGGGGCAGGTCAAGCCCCACGAGTCCGGTTGAATTGTGTGACGATGTAACAAAGCAGATTGATAAAGGTAGAGAAGTTGTTGTGGTGTAATTGGACTTTAGTGAGGAATTTGATACGGTTCACCATGTAGGCTCTTCCAGAAGGCATGGTATCCAGAAAAAGTTGGCTGGTGGATTTAGGATGGAAGGCAGAGGATAGTTACGTTTGGAGTGGGCTCTCCCTGCAGGGTGGCCGATCAGTTGTGTTCCACAGAGATCTGTTCTGCGATCTCTGTTTTTGGTGATTTTTATAAGTGATTTGGATGAGGAAGTGGAAGGTTGGTTTAGTGTGCTTGCAATGATATGGAAGGTGGAGGAGATTTGGACAGTGCTGAAGTTGTTGTAGGTTGCAACAGGATATTGACAGGATGCAGAACTGACCTAAGTAGTGGCCGATACAGTTTAACCTCGAAAGGTACGAAGTGATTCAGTTGGGAAGGACGAATTTGAAGGCAGAATATAGGTTTGTTCCCAGGATTGCGAAAGTGGGCAGATCCACATCCGACACGTGGAAGGTTTGAAGACCATCTGAACAAAGTACAGGACGGGTATGTTCCAGTCACAAGGAAGGACAAGGATGGCAAGGTAAGAGAACTGTGGATGTCGAGGGAAGGTAGGAATGTCGTCAAGAAGGAAAGGGAAAAATAACTAAAGATTTGGAAGCTATATATGCATACTGGGCATTTGGAAATACCAGTAGTGCTACGTCTTTTAAATAAGCATCAAGATGAATATGTCCCAGAGTCTCATGGGATAAAGCCTGAGTTATCGAGAGAGGCAAGTGGAGAGATTGCTGGGGACTTTCCAGATATCTTTGTGCCACCCCCAGCCTTATGCAAGGCCCGAAGGACTGGTGAGAAGGTAATCAGTTTAGAAGGGAACCAGGGATAAACCTGGAAACCATAGAGCGGTGGGTCTCACATTGATGCCAGGGAATTTACCGAGGGGAATTCTGAGAGAGAGGAGTAACGAGCATTTGGAAAGCCAGGACCTAATTAGGGAGAGCGATCTTGGCTTTGTGTGGAGCAAGACATATTTTATAAACTTGTTTGTAAATGTTGATGAGGTGACAAGGATGATCGATGAAGGTAGAGCTGTGGATGTTGTTTACATGCATCTTCGTGAGGGTTTTTTGACAAGGAATCCAGGGCAGATGCTATGATAAGTGGATGGCCAAACTTGCATTGTTCTCTCGAGAGCAGCAGAGGCTGATGGTAGATCTTGTAGAGGTTTATCAGCTTATGAGAGGAATATTTAGAGAAAACACGCAGTTTCTTTTTTGCAGTGTTGTAATGTCTGATACCAGAGGCCATGCATTTAATATGAGAGGGGCCAAGCTGGAAGGAGAAGTGCGAGGCAAGTTGTTTCACACAGAGATTGGTGGGAGGCTAAAATCCACGCTGGCCATGGTGGTAGATGCAGATATATTGGAGACTTTTAAGTGATGCTTAAACAGACCCATGAATCTGAAGAAAATTGTGCAGGCATCAGGGATTAGTTAGGTTGGCCTTTTGGTGAGCTATTTATTTGATTCAGCACAATATTTTGGGCTGAAGAGTCTGATCCCAAACTGGACTGTTCTATGCCTACATTCTATAATATTAAGTCTACGAGGTTTCAATGTGATTTTCAATTCAGTGCGTTGTTTTACCACACTGAGCTCCAGAGCATTTTTCAGCATTTTGTCCAACTTGACCAACGCAGTCCTCCGGCTCGATTTCTCCTCTCTAAATGGCTGCGTCAATTGAGCAACGTACCAGCTCGGTTCATCCTCTAATTCGCACCCCCTTTGCTCACCTCATCATTGCTTGCAGTGAAAATTTAACACAATTTACTTCAGAAGAGGTGTTATTAGTAATGGTTTTTGGTTGAAGTTATTGCTTTTTGAACTATCAACCAGCTGTCACACGTTTGGTAATGCCATATTAACCTGGAGAAGGCAATATCTGCTCAGTGATGGGACGTCCCAGTGACCTTGAGCATAGGAACAGTCACAGAGCAAACTCTTCACCCATTCAGTAAATTTCTGGTGTCCAGTTATCAGCAGCAAAGCACTGACTGTGGAAATTACAAATCAGGCTATTATTAGAGTCATAGAGCACAAGGTCCTTCAGCCATCTAGCCCATGTTGACCCGTTTTTTCTGCATAGTCCCATCTACCTGCGCCATGGCCCACACACACCTCCCTCCATGGACTATTCGAATGTCTCTTAAATAGCAAAATTGAACTCCCATCCACCAGTTCCGCAGTTCCACATTCTCAACAAACTCTGAGTGAAGAAGCACCCTCTTCAAGTTCCCCTTAAAAAATCACCTCTCACCTTTAACCTATGACCTCTGGCGCATGAGGAAGGAGAAGGGATGGAGAGTAAAGGCAGGTGGGAAGCAGAAGGTGCGGGAGCATGGAGACGGTTGTAGGGGAGGGGGAAACAGTGAGGAGTGTTTATACTTACTATCTTACAAAAAATGTAATTGTTTGAACTTACTTGCTGCTATCATGTAACTTACCTGTACACTCTCAAATTAATAATATTATTGATATTAATCAAATTATTGATACAGATGACAAGTAGCAATGGACGTAACCCTGGGGAACATTACCAGGCACAGGCCTGGAGTCCAAGAAGCAGCCTCCCACAATCACGCTTTGCTTCCTACCATCAAGCCAACTGGGCACCCAGTTAGCCAGCTCCCCCTGGATCCCATATGATCAAACTTTCCACAGAAACTTCCCATGTTGGACATTATCAAAGGCCTCACTGTAGTCCATATCACACACAATACTGGGACAGAGGTGCTAAGACCGGAGGGCGTAGATTTAAACAGAGGACGAAGAGGTTTAGAGGGATCTGAAGAAGAGATTTTTCACTCAGATGGTAGCTGAAATCTGGAACACACTGCCCGAGGTGGTGGTGGAGGCAGGTCCCTTCACAACATTACGAAGTGGATGAGCATTGAAACTACCGAGATACAGTCGGCTATGAACCAAGTGCTGATAAATGGGACCAGTGTAGACAGTGAGTGGATGGTCAGAACAGGTATGGCCGGCCAAAGGCCCGTTTCCGTGCTGTGTGATCCAGCACTCCGGACATGACAAATTAACGATGGTGACACCGCACGGCATTGATTTCAAAACCCCTCACCCCTCTCCAACCTGAAATAAACCAGACTGAACCCCTTTATCACCACTGTGAATATCTGTTTCTGTCGAGGTAACATACAATTTGGTCACTTCTGCAAATGATGAAGTTCCTGTGTTTTCTTCCATTAATGTTGCTTCCTTACAGCAAAATTAACCCTCTCACTGTGTCAGAATCAGTGATAAAGTCTGGGCCAAACATTGTGCTTTCATCCCTGCACCTTGCAACTTGAACCATCTCACTGAGGGTCTGATGGAGACTGAGGGTCTGATGGAGACACAACCCCTGCCCTCTGCACATGTGATCACATCTCCCCTGCTTCTGACATTTCAAATACCCTCAGAATGGTTTTCTGATTCAGTCTGGAGGTTATGGTACATTCAGCTCATCGTCAGACCTGACAAACCATGTCTTCCCACAGCTGGTTCCACCTGTTGGTGTCTCCTCTTTCCTCCACCTCCAGGGAAGCTGCATCTCCACACAAACTCCTCACTTGAGACGACTGTCTGTACCCGTGACACAGGAAATCACATCACTGTCACTCTCCTGATACCATCCGGGAAGCGGTACCGCAACATAAAAGCCAGGACCAACAGGCTCTGGGACAGCTTCTTCCACCAGGCCGTCAGTGATGAACTCACGCTGATCTGAGTGTACTCTATATTACGTTGTCTGTTTTATTTATTATAAACTATTATAAATTACTATGATTGCACGTTGCACATTTAGATGGAGACATAACGTAAAGATTTTTACACCTGATGGATGTAAGAAATAAAATCAATTCAATTCAATTCCTGATTCCGTATCTGACCTGCTCGCCTCCGGGTATCCTCCGTCAACAAGCTTCTTCCTCAGTCACCATCTGTCAGATTATAAAAAACAATTAAAACGATCTATCAGACAGCTCCTGTACCCCTCCACCCCTGAACAGGTTCCCCTGTTAAAACTCTCTGCTCAGCCCCTTCCCTATTCCCTTTCCCTTTCAGACTCCCGATGTGCCAGCAGATCCGAATTCACCGTGTGGACATTTCTACCCCACAGGAGGCTGTACAAACCCGTGTCCTTCTCTGATGCACAGCTCAGTGACCCCAATCCCTGTCTGCACTCGCAGCCCATGACGGTGACAGCTGTCCTAGACTCTGTAACTCACAATCTTGTAACACAGAATCTTGTTCACAGCAAGTTTAGACAGTCATTAATATGAAGAGAGAATTGTTGTTTCCTGAAAGGACAGGCGAGCGAAGCTGTCTGATCCAATTCACCAGATGGTCCGGTGTTTACAAGTTAATTTGTCCCGGGACCCACACCCACACCCACTCATAACCCCGACCCACACAGACAGACAGACTGTCCCTTCGCCCCAAACCCCCTGCACAACCACAAGGAATTGATCCACGGCCCGGGCTCGGTCGCAAAGTGAAAACCGGGGCTGAGGAGAGCCCGGAGACAAACACCCCGCTGCCCACTCCACCAACAACACGGCACAGCCGGACACATCTCACAACACCGGATCCGGTCCCGATGAAACCCGAATTTAATTTTGTTGTTCCAGATCGGACCCAACAAAAGGAGTTTTAAAACTGAAGCACTCCCCTTCACGTGACGTCACACAGCAGACCCCCCTCCCACGCGCCTGACGTCACCGATGGTCTCCCCGTATCTGCATCTGCTGTCACGAGCACGGTGCCTTACGTCACACACGCGCTGCTGTGCTGGAGCTTTTTCGGTTTAACGGCTGAGCTACTGAGCTCGAGCCACGCCCCCCCCGAACAGTCAACAGAGGAATTGAATTGATTGCACAGCTGCGCTATTCCCATTGGTGCGAAGCGATGTCAATCACTGGTTACACCCAATAGTGGAGGCGGACCAGCCGAGAGGGCGTTACCCCGCTGACTCCGTTCGCCGCCCAAAAGACAAACTCCTCATCAGAGCGGAACAAATCCCAAAGTAAATGTCCGCTTTCTGATTTATTTCCATTTCCCTCCGAGGGAAGTTGGGGCGTTTGTGAAGCGTCTCCTGCGGCCGGAGTCTGATGTATCGCTGAGAGGTAGGAGGAGACCGCTCGGCCCGTCGGTTTGATGCCGGTTCCCCGGGGAGGGAAAGGGGGATTTTATTGAAAGGATGAAGACGGTGAGAGAGGGGGCGGACAGGATGTTTGTCCCGGTGGGGACAGGAGGGGCTCATCTGTGGAAATGTCTGAGCCCACGGTGGTGGCGATTCACCATATTGGGGGGCAAACACCGGCAGACTGTTGCCCTGCAAACGGGGCCAATGGTCCGGGCAAAGTGACAATTATTTGTGTTTTGTTGAGATTGTACCGGGAATATGGTGTAAAATCCCGCTCCCCACACTAACACGGGTTATACAGACCAAAGAACAAACTGCCGGAGGAACTCAGTGGGTCGGGCAGCATCTGTGGAGGGAAATGGACCGTCAATATTTCGGGCCGAGACCCTCCCTCTGGACTGAGAGTGGACGGGAAATAGTCAGAGAAAAGAGGTGAGGGGTGGGGATGGGGCAAGAGCTGGGGAGTGAGAGGTGGGTCCAGGTGAGGGGGAGGTGGGAAGGTGGAAATAGTGACAGGGGTGGGAGGTGAGTGATTGGGACAACACGGGCCTGCAGAAAATGGAAATTAATTCCATAGAGGATTAACAAAGAGGTTGGAGAGTATTTGTCATAGAGAGTGCAATGAAGATTCACCAGACTGATCCCTGGAGTGGTGGCGTCATCATATGAAGAAAGATCAAATGTGATAACCCTTTCATTTAGAGAATCGAGGACTGAGAGGTGATCACATTGAAATGCACAACATCATTACCGGTTGAACCAGGGATCCCAGTCTCTGAAAAAGGGGGTGGACTGTCCGGGACTGAGATGAGGGGAGATGTCTCCACTCCGAGGTTGATGAATGTAAATCCCCACCACAGAGGGCGGTGGAGACTCATTGAAAGTCCTCACATAAAAACGGAGACCGGCAGATGAGTGGAGACCGAAGTGATCGAGGAAATGAGGATCAGGCAGAAACATGTGGCTGAGATGGGAGAGCAGCCGTCATCTTATTGATAGAGGGGCTGAATGGCCACTTCTTGCTGTTTCTGACTTGATGTTTCAGTGTTCCTGTCCAGTGAGGCTGGAGGAATGTGAGTAGAAATTAGTGCTTATATACATGGACTGATTTAAATGAAACCTGAACAATTCTGGTTTGGTCTGAATTGAGCGATTAGATCAGACTAGATGCAAATTTATTATCATTGTGCCGACTACAGATACAAAGCCAATGAAACGCAGTTAGCATCTAACCAGAAATGCAAAGAATGGTGTTATTTACAAAATAATTGTGAATAAAAAAGTGAGTCCACAGCACACAAATATAGAAGTTCTGAGACAGTACAATATGGGTGCAATACTGCTTCGCGCTGTGATGTGAGGTTCAGCAGTGTCACAGGGGAGGAGAGTAAAAAAGTCCATAGTTAGGGTGAGATGCATCCTTGATAATGCTTTTCACCCCTCCCGGGCAGCTTTTATGGTGCCGTATTCCGGTTCATGTTCCTTATTCCACGTTTTCTGGTTCCCCCAGTTTCTTTTGAGGCAGCTGATTCTCGTTTGGGCTGGCTTCATAAATAGCTTCAGGATTCAGCCGCAGGCTGCTGGATTGTTCCTGTCCAAACCCCCGTCTGTATCCCTTCCCTTCACCTTCCTCCTGAAGCTTTGCCTCGCCTTGCCTCGTCTGAGGCCTTGCCTCGCCTACACCGCTGTCAATTTCCTGTCTCTCCCTCCATCAAGTCAAAGCTTCTGGGTCTCATCCAGTCCTAGCCACGTCCAAGTACCTTGTCCTGTCCAAGCCATGGCTTTGTGTTCTCGCCTTGTACATGAGTTTTGCCCAGCCCGATGCTGGTGTTCCCTTGTCCTGTCCAGGAGTCTGACGTCCAGTCCTGTTACCACTCCTCGTCCTGTAGCAACGTCTTGTCCTCGCCTAGTTCTGGAGTCTGAGCCCGAGTCAAGTCCCAGGTTCTGGGTCCTTGCCCAGTCATTGGCTCGGTGTCCATACCCAAGCCTAGAAGTACCCTAGCCTCGAAGAACCCAAGCCTCGTCAGTCTTCGCCTTGATCCCGGGTCCGAGTTCGAGTCAAGACCCAGGTTTCGGGTCATTGTCCAGTCTCTGGCTCGGAGTCCATACCCAAGCCTCGAAGTACCCTAGCCTCGAAGAACTCAAGTGTCATCAGTCTTAACCTAGATCCGGGGTCCAAGCCCGAGTCAAGACCCAGGTTTCAGGTCCTTGTCCAGTCTCTGGCTCGGAGTCCAAGCCCAGGCTCCTAGTTCCAAGTTCCATGTCCTGGTTCCGCTATTCTAGTCGAGTCCTAGCCCAGGTCTGTATCCCTGTCTCATCCAGGGCCTGTGTCATGTCCAGCATCCTTTCTTCCCCACTTCCCTTGCTTTCTTGATTAACCTACTCCTGTTCCTAGTACGTCAGTGTCTGTGTCTTGCATTTGGGTCCGCTCCCAGCGGTCCCCTTATGACAAGATGTTCTCAACTGGGATGGGAATCAAACCAGTATCTTTGTGAGCCAGGGCTGTGAAGGGATGGGACGAGGTAGATACAGAGGGAAAAATTTAAAATGTTGCTGAAACTATAACTCTGAGTCATCTGTGACCTGAGGGTGGAGGGAAAGGGACAGGGAAGGTGTGGAGAGAGAAACTAAATATCTGGTAAAAATATGGCAGTCTGTTTCATTAACCTCCAGGTTTGAGTCAGTGGTGAAGAAGGCGAATATAATGTTGGCATTCATTTCTGGAGGTCTGGAATATAAGAGCAGGGATGTTATGTTGAGGCTCTATACGGCAATTGTGAGACCACACTTGGAGTATTGTGTGCAGTTTTGGGCTTATTTTGGAAAGGATATAATGACATAAGAGAGGGTTCAATGAAGATTCACGAGAATTATTCCAGGAATGAGAGGGTTACCGTATGAGGAACGTCTGGCAGCTCTTGGGCTGTATTCCCTGGAGTTAAGGAGAATGGGGGGGGGCGGGCGGGGTATCTCATAGAAACATCCCAAATGTTAAAAGGCCTGAACAGATTAGAAATGGCAAAGTTATTTCTCATGGTAGGGGATTCTAGAACAAGGGGGCATGACTTCAGGATTGAAGGACGTCCTTTTAGAACTGAGATGTGGAGAAATCATTTTAGTCAGAGGGTGGAAAATCTGTGGAATTTGTTGCCATAAGTGGCTGTGGAGGCCAAGTCATTGGGTGTATTCAAGACAGAGATAGATAAGTTCTTGATTAGCCAGGGCATCAAAGGGTATGGGGTGAAAGCAGGGGAGTGGGGATGACTGGATGAAATGGATCAGCCCATGATTGAATGGTGGAGCAGACTCAATGGGCTGAATGGCCTACTTCTGCTCCTATATCTTATGGTCTTATAATCTTTTCCATTGTTTCGGCCTGCCAAAGTGCAACCAATGTTTCTGGGTATATAACCCATTCATATGAGAATTTACCCTTCTGTATTTTTCTGAGCTTCTCATAAATGTGTACGGTTTAGTTAAGCTTTTATCCAGAATTTCTACACCATTAAAGAGTTTTGTTACTTTTTTATTTTTATTTTTGCACTACTTATATAATTTATCTATTTAATATATATATTATTTTAATTCATAGTTGTTTAAATGTATTGTTATGAAGTATGTCCTACTGCTGCCGCAGAGACAACGAATTTCATGAGATATGCCAGTGCTATTAAACCTGATTCCGATGTTGATATAGGAGACCCACCACCGGTCACCTGATCCCAGTTACTGCAGACCGTTATGCGAGATTGAAGCATTTTCTATTTATATGCAGTCTTCAGAAATGACAACGATACCATTAAGTTTCCTTCTGAGGTTCCAGATCAGAAGCTCAGCCTGTCTAATATTTCCACACAATTAAAATGGGGAATTTGTTTATTTTTATCACGTACTGAGCTACAGTGAAAATCTTGCCTGATGTACCATCCACACAGATCTATACATTACAACAGTAGATTGAGAGATCTGACACGTCATTACACGTGTTGTCACCACCTCTTCCTTTCCTTCAAAATAAGAACAATTAGCAGCATTAACCAGAACAAATGCGAAATTTACCATGTCTCTATCAGTCTCTCTGGGGTTTATGAACAAATGCGTAATTTACCATGTCTCTATCAGTCTCTCTGGGGGTTTATGAACAAATGTGAAATTTACCATGTCTCTATCAGTCTCTCTGGGGTTTATGAACAAATGCGTAATTTACCATGTCTCTATCAGTCTCTCTGGGGGTTTATGAACAAATGTGAAATTTAACATGTCTCTATCAGTCTTTCTGGGGGTTTATGTACACGAGTAGACCTTCTAAGTGGTTCAAACAGTTCTTGTGTTTCACTGTTATTTCAATGTTTTGTCTGGTCTGCATCAGTTTACTGAAACTCTGAGGTTGGCTCTTTCTTAAGACCTTTGCGATTTCTTCTTAACACTGATCCTTCTTCTGTTTGGACCATGTATGATCTGGGTTGTACTTCTTCAAGTACTGTAGCTTTCAGTGTCCATGTGTTCATTTTGTCTTGCATCCTTACTTCATCGCCTTGTCCTTCAGACATGCATCTCCTTAGATCAGTCAAATCATATTCCACTGCTTCCTTATACTGTGCCCACTGTGAGCGTTCTTGCTCTAGATGGTGATGAAACTGAATCTCATATTCTCTCAGTGTCTCCTTCATTAACCATAAATTATTATTAACAAAATTAGTAAGGTATGGTATTAGAGGGGTGGCACATCACTGGTTAGGTAGTTATTTGGAAGATAGGTATCAGTACATACATATAAACAACTCGAAGTCAAAACTTTTGAGGGTAACTTGTGGGGTTCCACAAGGTTCAGTGTTTGGTCCATTGCTGTTCATTTTGTATATAAACAATATATGTATGGTTTTTCAGACATTAAAATGCATATTGTTTGCTGATGATACAATTATATTTTGTAGTGGGGAACATCTGAAACAACTTTTGGATAAAGTAGAAAAAATAATTAAAATGATAAAGAAATGGTTTGATGCTAACAAATTATCACTGAATCTAAGTAAAACTAAATTCACAATATTTGGAAACCGTGCACCAACTTCATATAGTAAACTTAAAATAAGTGATGTTGAAATTGATAAGGTATCTGACACCAAAATTTTAGGAGTGGTAATAGATAATAAATTATGCTGGAAACCACATATAAATTATGTCAATTATCAAAATTGTCAAAACCTATTGCAATACTGTACAAATCGCAAGATTTCTTAAATCAGGAATCTTTGTATACATTATACTGTTCACTTAGAGTTCCATACATGACTAACTATGTAGAGGTATGGGGAAATACATACAAAACAATTACAAACTGATTTTTCTACTCCAAAAGAAAGCCATGCGAATTGTAAATAAGACAAGTTATTATGAGCCAACCAATCCACTATTTAGTCAACTAAACACTTTAAAATTCAGAGACATTGTAGATTTTAAAATAATACAGATTATGTATAAAGTAAAAAATGGACGGTTAACACAAGGTATCCAAAGGTTGCTTAAAATGCGAAGAAGTCACCATGATATGAGAGGAACCTATATATTTCAAAAACAAAGGATAAGAACAAACGTAAGAAACAAACATTGCATTTCAGTCGGGGTGAATCTATGGACCAGTTATTGTGAGAATTTAAAAGCATATACCCCACTGAACTAGTTTTAAAATTATTTAAAAATAATATAATGAAAAAATATAAAATACTCAATTAAAAATAAATGGGAGTAATGTAAATAAATGATACTTGGAATTGGATTTTTGTGTTAAACAATTATTTTTTTTTCTGTTTTGATGTGATGATTGACGCCAAATATTCTTTTGTGTAAGTAAGAGTGGTAGGGGTCATAAGCTGCAACTTCAGCCTACACCCTTTCGGTCTGTTTTACAGAATATCTATGTTTTTCTTGATTTGTATTATTTAATTTTATCTTATGAAATCATCATTGAAAATGATGCTTTTTGTTATGTTTGTTCTGACTGAAATAAAGATTTCATTCATTTATTCATTGTCGCTTGCATTGAAGCAACCTCCTCCTGCTATTGCTTTTTCACATCATCAATTGCCTCCTGTTTGGTCGTCTCAGAAACTGCAGCTGCTGCTTTTATATCCTCCATGTCAGCATTTGCCTCCATGAGCTGGACCTGCAGTCGAGTTACATCACCTTCTGCCGACTGTCATTCAACATTCTGTCGCTTCAGCTCTGTTTTCAGTTGATCACGTAATGCAAAAGGCACTTTTCTACATGGATGTACTGCGGGTGGCACTGTGTTGTCAATTTTAATCGTGTGATCTCCTGGAAGACAACAAAGCTCTTGAACAAGTCCTGATACTCTTTCATCAGGTCACTGTATTCTGACTCTGTGTCACTGTCCAGGACCAAGGTTCTTTTCACCAAATTACGTCTCTCACAGCCAGATAGACCCAGTATTGACTGTACATCCTTTGACACCACCACAAATGAAAGCGTGTGCACAATAATTTTGAGCGATACTTTTGCCACACATGTTCCTTTAACTGGAATGTCTGAGTGTCTGTTTCGGAAGCCCCGCCCTCCGGATGACGCATCTACCACTTCGCGCATGCTCGCTATCTCGGAATGGGCGGTGTTTTCCTTTCCGCTGAGTGTGAAGGGGACCGCCTGCCGTATTGGGAAGGGTTCCTCGCCTCCAGGGTCGGGGGACCGGGGTTCGGGATCACTGTCTGCGGGCCGAAGATACCACTTTCCTATCGGTGAGTATTCAGACCGATCCCGAGCGGGAAGGTCTGATGTTGGCCGTGAGCCCCGAAATCAGAGCCAATTACTCATTTAGTACACAGTTATCTGGGCTCGTCGGAAATATGTCGACTTCACATAATCTGCATTGAACGATCCAAACCGGGAGCCCAGGCTGTCTATTTCCGCAGAATTGAAATGGAAGTCCCGCCAACTGGTCACGTGAGGCTGTTTATCGCAGATCTGCCCCGCCCTCCGCTTTGTGACGCAAGATCACGTGGTGTGTGCTCACGGACCTGCATACATGGGGATGCTTCCTCCCTGTTGTGTTGGGGAAATCTGATGTTGGCCCCTGAGTCCCGTTAACTTCCCCCAACTCGCCTCGCTTCCTGAGGCTCCTCACATTTGTCCTTGAGCTTTATGGCTGTTGTGTCTTCTCCCCGACTGCGGTGGGTGAGAAAGGAGAATGTCCCAGGTTGTGGGGATCTTTGATTTCACTGTCTGCCTTACTGAGGGACTGGGAAGTCTGCGGGGTGGGAAGAATGGTTTCTGTGATGTGCATGTGGCCAAGTGGTTAAGCTGTTGAACTAGCAATCCGAAATTCCTGAGTTCAAGCCTCAGACCAGGCAGCGTATCGTGTCCTTGAGCAAGGCGGCACTTAACCACACATTGCTCCTGCACGTTTATAACCCAGCGACAGCTGTTGGTTCAGCATGGCCAGGACAAGATCTGTATCCAAAGGTCTCTGCAATTCTTTGCAGTCACGGGCAGAGAAGTTACCATACAAAAGCGTGAAGTGTCCAGATGGGAAATGTTCTATGGTGCGTTGATAAAAATTTGGTGGGGGTCAAAGTATATATGGCAGAGTTCTTGTTGTTTGTTCTAACTTTGTCATTCTATACAGTAGTATGTACTATTAATTCAGTATCTGTGTATTGTTGGACGACCATCAGTGATTGTCCTTGATCCCTTCTCTCACCTGGTTCCATCTGCTCATCCCTGCCCATCTTGTTCACCCTCTGTCCGGTCTCCTAACCACACCTGCCCACCCCCTCCCCACTGCTTCAGTGATATGCATCAACCATGTAGGTGAAGCTCGGTCCACCCTGTATCCTACCTCCTCAATGTTATATATCAGCAATCCTTCTTCTGACCCTTGTTTTCATTGTGAAGTGTTCTTTTGCACCTTTGACCTTGCTGAGTTATTTCCAGAATCAGTTTTTGTTAGCTGGAATATCAGAGGGTCATCAGGTACCTGTTCTGTTGTGCATTGGTGTGGGAGTGTTAGTTTTTGAACTGTGACTGGCTGACACACTGCAGCATTTTACTGGCAGCAAGGAGTACTAGGAGAGTTGGTGCTTGGGCTGTAATCCTGTGATCTACATTCCAGGCATATGGGACTGTTGGAATTTGAGTTTGGTTAGTGCTTCTGCAGATGGGGCTGGATGGTCATCCTTCTGCAATGAAGCAGAAATATTGAGCAGCTGGACATTGGTTGTGGGGAAATCCCAGATTGCACTACCCGGTGTGAGATGTGGGAACAATGTATGAGGCTCTCAGGGTACCGACCTCACACTGAGAGTGGCAGATTCAGCTGTGTGACTTTGTGAGGTTGGGTCCTGGGATATCACAATTTTTTTATCCAGGTAAAATGGACCCAGGGATCAAGTTGCTTGGGCTTATGAGGTGTTGAGCAAGTATTTCTGGTCTGGGATCAGATGTTTGTTTCTGGAGTTCCTTTGGAAGCACTGACTGCTAATCTGAAGAGAGGATGCGTTCCCATTCCATCCTCACAGGGAGAGGCTGTTAGTAAATGCGCTGTTCCTTGTTTACAACAGTTGAAATAGACCCGAGAGTTTGGTGTTCAAACTGTGTTTGGAAATCCCATCCCCCCTCACTGTCAACCTGTCTGTCACTCGGGGAAAAACAAACAGAATCTCAAGTTGCTGGAGATCTGCACTAAAAACTGAAAATGTTTGAAGTCATTCTGATGAAATGTTATTAACCTGAATTGTAAAGTTTGTTCCTCTCCCCACAGACGTTCCTTATCTGCTGAGTGTTTCCTGTATTTCCAGCTTCTTTTTATTACATTCACCCTGGAATAGTTTTATAATTCCTGAAATGGACCTCATTTAACCTGGAAATGGAAATGGCTCGTTCTGTGATAGTAGAACAGTAAAGAATGCACAACTTTTACCTGTGAATTATCCTGGTACCAGTTTGTCTGTTTTTCCTGGAAATATGTTCAGTACAGTTGTTGCTAACGAGGTTTACAAGAGTAATCTCAGCAATGATCATCTTTATGTATGAGGAACATTTGATGGTTCTGGACCTCTGCTCGATGGAGTTCAGAGGGACGGTGGGGTTGGTGGAGGGATGTATGGTTAAGTAAACCTACCGAATGCTGAAAAGCCTGGATACAGTGGACATGGAGAGGATGTTTGCATTAGACGGAGAGCCTGTGATCTGACAGCACAGTCTCAGAATAAAGATGCTTCCTTTTAATACTGAGATGAGAAATTTTTTTTTTTGGTCAGAAGATGTTTGATCTGTGGGATTTGTTGCCGCAGAGGTTGGTTGAGGTGCCATTTGGGTATATTTATGACAGAGATTAATATATTCATGATTTCTAAGTAGCTTCAGGGTTACAGGAGGAAAGCAGGAATATGGTGTTGGAATAAAAATCAGCCATAATTGAGTGATGGGGCAGACCAGATGGATCAAATCACCTAATTCTGTTCCTGTGTCTTATGTCTTACCATGACTGAATGATGGCTCCTTCTTATCCCATATGGTTTTGTGACGTGTGAGGGACAATAAAAGATTGTTCACTGAGATCATTATATTTGCCTTCAATGTTTAAATTTCAGTGAGTTTGATTCTTAGTGCCATTAAGCAGAAATGTTTGGTTCTCCTTTTTATTGTTAATGTGCTTCATTATCTTTCATGTTGAAGTTTGACCTGCGGTGAGAGATTTATTGGAAAACCCCAATAGGAAGCAAACCACGACTGAAGACGAGGGAACAGCAACAAGTGAACCAGCCCGAGGATTGAGAGCATCAACTGGAGAGGACACTTCTGACTTGGAGATTCCAGTGATTCAGTAAGGAAAAAGTTTGGTGAGTCTCATTTACTCAAACATTGGTCCTTTAGACAGTACATACCTGCACAAAGGAAGGTAGGAAGTAGTTGGAGTGAGACTGAATGTGCCCAGAAGAACCAGTTATGCCTCTGTCAGACCCAGTTGCAATCACTCCAGGTCTGGTAATGTGCTGTCAGCAGCCCAGCCCTTTAAAACCACTCCCATTCCCTCAGTGTTTACTCAGTTCAAGATCTTGCATCTTCTGAAGTAGCTTTTGGTCAGTTCTGAGTGAAAGAGAGGGGAGTGTTTATACTTACCATCTTTGAAAAAAAGTTATTGTTGAACTTGCTGCAAACTCTCTACCCATAGCCTATACTTTCTCAAGCAAATTATCAATGCACATGACAAGTTGCAATGGGCGTAACCCCAGGGAGCGTCACTAAGCACGGGACGCGGGACTAAGAAATAGCCTCTCACCATAAGCCTCTGCTTCCAACCAAACATCTGTTTGCAGACTCTGGGGCTCTGAATCAAAGTCAATGTTAACAGGCAGATTAGTCGGTAATTAAGATGAAGAGAGAACTGTGGCCTCCTGAAAGGACAAGCGAGCTGAGCTGTCTGATCCAACTTAATTTACCCTGTGCCCATCCACCCAGGTCATGTTGCATCCAATAACCCACAGTACCCCAGCCACACTCCGTCCCGCCAGTGGCCCCACACCCTTCTTACCATTCACTCCACACTGACACATAGACAGGTCCTCTTCACCCACATCCACCCTCCCAGCTTGGGGATCCACAACAAACTGATTCTGCAATCCTGACTCAGGCAAAACTAAAACCAGGGATGCAAGACTGGAGAGCCCGGAGCCTCCAGCTGTCCAGGTCGGTCCTGGCCTTTTTCCAATGCCTCCCGAACCCTCAATTTACACAACCCCAATGTAAACCCCTTTCTCACCACCAGCCGAACAGGAGAAACACCAACATCAGCTGGGGTTGACATTGTACGGCGATTTGCAGTAGGTCTGCACTACTCTCTGCAGAGTCCTGCGATTGAGGGAGGTACAATTCCCATACCAGGCAGTGATGCAGCCAGTCAGGATGCCCTCAGCTCTGTCCCTGTAGAGAGTTCTTCACATTTGGGAGCACATTCCAAACTTCTTCAATTGTCTGAGGTGAAAGTGGCACAGTTGTGCCTTTTACATCACACAGCCGGTATGTACAGACCACGTGAGACCCTCGATGATGTGTATGTTGAGGAACTTAAATCTGTTCTCCCTTTCAACTCCAGATCCATTGATGCCAATAAGGATTAGCCTGTCTCCATTCCCTCTGTAATCCACAACCAGCTCCTTTGTTTCTGTGACACTGATGAAGTGGTTGTTTTCTTGACACCAGTCAGATGTTGTTCAAACTTCAGACAAAGTCAACAATCAAAAGGTTGAACATGGTGCAATGACTGTGCTGAGCTGTGTATATCAAATACAAGAAGCACTATAGGAAAGCCAGATGAACTCAGTGCATTGAATTATGATATTGTTACCATTACTGGGACTTGGTCACACCCAAAAGTCTGAGGGATTAAGAGGAATAAAGTTACAGAGAGATCACAGACTATGCCAGAAACAAAGATTGATATAGTAAGTGATTTTAACTTTCCATATGTTGACTGGGAGTTCCATACTGTAAAAGGACGAGATGGGGTAGAGTTTGTCAAATGTGCTCTCAAATAGTAGAATTCCCATTGTAGAAGTGTGTGATAAGCTATTAGGAAATGATCCAGTACTAGTGACAGAAATTAGTGTGTGGGAACACTTTGTACCTAGTGATCATAATAGTCATAGTCATAGTCATACTTTATTAATCCCAGGGGAAATTGGTTTTCGTTACAGTTGCTCCATAAATAATAAATAGTAACAGAACCATAAATAGTTAAATAGTAATATGTAAATTATGCCAGTAAATTATGAAATAAGTCCAGGACCAGCCTATTGGCTCAGGGTGTCTGACCCTCCAAGGGAGGAGTTGTAAAGTTTGATGGCCACAGGCAGGAATGACTTCCTATGACGCTCTGTGCTGCATCTTGGTGGAATGAGTCTCTGGCTGAATGTACCCCTGTGCCCACCCAGTACATTATGTAGTGGATGGGAGACATTTACCAAGATGGCATGCAACTTAGACAGCATGCTCTTTTCAGACACCACCATGAGAGAGTCCAGTTCCATCCCCACAACATCACTGTCCTTACGAATGAGTTGTTGATTTTGATGGTGTCTGCCACCCTCAGTCTGCTGCCCCAGCACACAACAGCAAACATGATCGCACTGGCCACCACAGACTCGTAGAACATCCTCAACATCATCCGGCAGCTGTTAAAGGACCTCAGTCTCCTCAGGAAATAGAGACGGCTCTGACCCTTCTTGTAGACAGCCTCAGTGTTCTTTGACCAGTCCAGTTTATTGTCAATTCGTATCCCCAGGTATTTGTAATCCTCCACCATGTCCACACTGAGCCCCTGGATGGAAACAGGGGTCACCGGTACCTGAGCTCTCCTCATGTCTACCACCAGCTCCTTAGTCTTTTTCACATTAAGCTGCAGATAATTCTGCTCACACCATGTGACAAAGTTTCCTACCGTAGCCCTGTACTCAGCCTCATCTCCCTCGCTGATGCATCCAACTATGGCAGAGTCATCCGAAAACTTCTGAAGATGACAAGACTCTGTGCAGTAGTTGAAGTCCGAGGTGTAAATGGTGAAGAGAAAGGGAGACAAGACAGGCCCCTGTGGAGCCCCAGTGCTGCTGATCACTCTGTCGGACACACAGTGTTGCAAGCACACGTACTGTGGTCTGCCAGTCAGGTAATTGAGAATCCATGATACCAGGGAAGCATCCACCTGCATCACTGCATAATGCCATGAGATTCCAAGTAAATATGGAAAAAGAGAGGTCTGGACCACAGGTTGAGATTCTAACTCAGAGAAAGGTCAATTTTGATGGTATCAAAAATGATCTGACAAGTGCGAATTGGGACAGGATGTTTCTGGCAAAGGAGTACTTGGTAAGTGGGAGTTCTTCAGAAATGAAGTTTCGAGGCTGTAGAGCTTGTATGTGCCCGTCAAAATAAAAGTTGAACGGTAACTGGTGCAGGGAACCTTTGCTTTCCTGAGATATTGAGGCCCTGGATATTTTGTTTCTCTGAATGCATCAGGCTGTTGGGTGAAACCAAGAATCATTAGTGACTACAATATCATAATTCCATGCCCTGAGCTCATCTGACATTTCTTTTTAGTTGTCTTCTGCTGGTTTCTGAAACCTCCCAATGTTTTTTGTTCTATTATCTGCCCTCTCTTTTGCTTCTACGTTGGATTTGGCTTCTAATTTCAGCCACGGTTGTGCCCTCCTGCCTTTCCAATGCTTGCACTTCTTTGGGATGTCTCTACCACTCACCTCCCGAATTGCTCCCAGAAACTCCAGCCATTGCTGCTCTGTCGTCATTCCTACCAGTTCCCCCTTCCAATCAACTTTGGCGAGCTTCTCTGTCATAGAAACATGGAGAAGGTCAGTGCAGAAACATGCCCACTCTGGACGATCAGAATGGTAATCAGTAGGAGGAGACAAAATAGATGGGGGAAATTTTAAATAGTATTTTTGCATCTGTATTTGCACAGGAGATAGAGACAGAGTCCATAGAAGTGAGGCAAAGCAGCATCAACTTCATGGACCCTGTACAGATTATAGAGGTGGAGGTATTTGCTGTCTTAAGGCAAATTACCAAGCATAAATCACTAGGACCTGACAAGTTGTTCCCTAGGACCGTGCAGAAGACAAGTGCAGAAATTGTCAGGGCCCAAGCACAGATATTTAAATCATTCGCAGTGACAAGTGAGGTACTGGAGGATTGGAGGACAGCCAATGTTGTTCTGCTGTTCAAGAAAGGCTCTGAAAGGAAACTAAGACATTGTACGTTGGTGAGCTTGACATCAGTAGGGGGAAAGTTATTGGAATGTATGTGCAAGAACTGGATATATAAGTATTTGCATAAATGTAGACTGATTAAGGATAGGCAGCATGGGTTCGTGCACAGTAGGTCACGTCTAACCAAACTTATCGAGTCTCTCGAGGATGTTATCAGAAAAGTGGATGAAGGCAATGCAGTGGATGTTGTCCACATGGACTGTAGCAAAGCACTTGATGAAGTCTCATCTGGGAGGTTGGTCAAGAAGGTTCGGTCATTCAGCATTCAAAATGAGATAGTAAATTGGATGAGACACTGTCTTTGGGAGAAGCCAGAGTGTGGTAGCAGATGGTTGCCTCTCTGACTGGAGGCCTGTGACTAGTGGTGTGCCACAGGGATCGGTGCTGGATCTGTTGCTGTTTGTCATCTATGTCAGATATCTGGATGATAACATGGTTAGCTGTATCAGCAAATTTGTGGATGACACCAAGATCGGTGGTGTAGTGGACAGTGGGGAAGATTATCATGGCTTGCAGTATGATCTGGACTTGTTCAAAAAATGGGTTGAGAAACGATAAAAGGAATATAATGCAGACGTGTGAAGTGTTGCACGTTGGTCAGAACAAGGTCTTACACAGTGACTGGTAGGGATCTGAGGAGTGATGTAGAAGGAAGGGATCTGGGAATACAGGTCTGTAATTCACTGAAAGTGGTGCCCCAGTTGGTTAGGGATGGAAAGAAAGATTTTGGCACGTTGCCCTTCATAAACCAAAGTACTGAGTACTGAAGATGGATGTTATATTGACGCTGTATGAGAAATTGATGAAGACTAATTTGCACTATTGTGTGCAGTTTTGGTCACCTACCTATGGGAAAGATGTAAAAGAGGTTGACAGAGTTCAGAGAAAATTCACAAGGATGTTGCCACATCTGAAGGACTTGGATTAAAAGGAAAGATTGCACAGCTCAGGCCTTTATTCCTTGGAATGTAAAAGATTGAGGGGAGATTTGATGGAGGTGTACCAAAATTATGAGGGGTATAGTTAGGGCAAATGCAAGCTGGTTTTTTCCACTGAGATGGGGTGGGACAACAACACAAGGCCATGGGTTAAGTGTAAAAGTTGGAAAGTTAAGGGGAACATGACGGGAAATTTCTTCACACAGAGGGTCATCCGGGTGTGGAATGAACAGCCAGCACAAGTGGTGAATGTGAGCTCAGTTTCAACATTTAAGAGGCTTGTGTAGGTACCTGGATGGTAGGGATATGGGAGTAGAAAGCTTAAATAGTTCAGCACAAACTAGATGGATGAAGGGTCTCTTTCTGTGTTATACTTTTCTATGACTGTGACAAGAACCTGAAATAATACTAATATTCTTTCTAATTCCTTTCAACAGGCCAACCATTCATCTCAGCAGCAAATTTTCACATGGCGTTTTAAGTGTGGCACTTTAAATTAACAGTGCATAAAAGAAAATCCCAGCTGCAGGTCCAGAAAGGCTATTTGTGTGAGAGTGTTTCAGTTACTGTGGAGCCAGAAACCCACATAGCTTGGTGGGAACAGGGAATAATACCAGTGGAGAGAGTCAAACTGAGCCAAGTCACAGACTGGAGATGGCAGAAATACCTCATTCTTATAGAGACAGGAAGAGCACCAGAGAGTTTGATTCCAGATGCGAGATACCCTTCAATTCCAGATACCAGCACTGTGCACAGTTAGAAGATGATTTCTCCTTCCAACTTGGGTTGACCCTCACTGTAACAGTGTGATGTCAGATCACTCCTTGGTGACTAAAGTGATCTCATCTGAAATGTTGTCCTTCACCCATTGATGGATTTTGTAAAACTTTTTACAGGTTAAAAAGGACAAGGGATTTCTCTACAGGAATCTGGGACACGACACGCCAGTTTTTCTGTCTCTGTCCAGACATTTAAGTATTGGAGCAAGGGGTACACTGGATCATCCTTCCTACTCAGATTGTGGGGAGGGTTTCACTTGATCATCTGACCGGCTGGCACACCCATCATTTTACACAGGGGGGGAACCCATTCACCTGCTCAGACAGTGGGAATGGATTCACTCAGTCATCTCAACTGAAGGTACATCAGCAAGTTCACACTGGGCAAGGCCATTCACCTGTTCTGTGTGTGAGAAGGGATTCAGTCGGTCTTCCCACCTGTGGACACACCAGTCAGTGCACACTGGGCAGAGCCTGGTCGTCTGCTGAATTTGTGGGAAAGGATTCACTCGGTCATCTGATCTAATGGCTCACCAGCGAGTTCACACCGGGGAGCGTCCATTCACCTGCTCGGACTGTGGGAAGGGATTCACTTGCTCTTCTAAACTGAAGGTACATCAGCGAGTTCACACTGGAGAGAGGCCGTTCGCCTGTTCAGACTGTGGGAAGGGCTTCACTCAGTCATTCCACCTACAGAGACACCAGCAAGTTCACACTGGGGAGAAGCCATTCACCTGCTCAGACTGTGGGAAGGGATTCACTCAGTCACCCGACCTGCTGGTACACCAGCGAATTCACACTGGAGAGAGGCCATTCACCTGTTCAGTCTGTGGGAAAAGATTCAATCGAGCATCCCACCTACAGAGGCACCAGCGAGTTCACACTGGGGAGAAGCCATTCACTTGCTCAGACTGTGGGAAGGGATTCACTCAATCTTCCGACCTACTGGTACATAAGCGAGTTCACACTGGGGAGAAGCCATTCACCTGCTCAGACTGCAAGAAGGGATTCACTCGGTCATCCGACCTACTGGTACATAAGCGAATTCACTCTGGGGAGAGACAGTTCACCTGCTCATTCTGTGAGAAGAGATTCACTAAGTCATCCCACCTACTGAGTCACCAGCGAGTTCACACTGGGGAGAAGCCGTTCACCTGCTCAGACTGCGGGAAGGCATTCACTTGGTCCTCAGACCTACTGGTACACCAGCGAGTTCACACTGGGGAGAGGCCGTTCACCTGTTCAGACTGCGGAAAGGGATTCACTTGCTCATCTAAGCTGAAGGTACATCAGAGAGTTCACACTGGAGAGAGGCCTTTCACCTGCTCAGACTGCGGGAAGAGATTCACTTGCTCATTTCAACTGAAGGTACATCAGCGAGTTCACACTGGAGAGAGGCCATTCACCTGTTCAGACTGTGGGAAGCGTTTCACTCAGTTATTCCACCTACAGAGACACCAGCGAGTTCACACTGGGGAGAAACCATTCACCTGCTCAGACTGTGGGAAGAGATTCACTCAGTCACCCGACCTGCTGGTACACCAGCGAATTCACACTGGAGAGAGGCCGTTCACCTGCTCAGACTGTGGGAAGAGATTCACTCAGTCATCCCACCAACAGAAACACCAGCGAATTCACACCAGGGAGAAGCCGTTCACTTGCTCAGACTGTGGGAAGGGATTCACTCAGTCATCCAAACTGCTGATACACAAGTCAGTTCACACTGGAGAGCGGCCATTCACCTGCTCAGACTGTGGGAAGGGATTCACTTGCTCATCTAAGCTGAAAGTACATCAGAGAATTCACACTGGGGAGAAGCCATTCACCTGCTCAGACTGCGGGAAGGGATTCGCTTGCTCATCTAAACTGAAGGTACATCAGCGAGTTCACACCGGAGAGAAGCCGTTCACCTGCTCAGACTGCGGGAAGGGATTCACACAGTCGTTCCACCTACAGAGACATCAATGGTTTCACACCAGGTCGAGGCCATTCACCTGCTCAGACATTGGGCAGTGTTTCTCTCAGCCATCTCCACCAAATGTGCATCGTTGAGTTCACACTGGGGATAGGCCATTCACCAGCTGCGAATGTAGGTGGGCATTCACTCTGTCATCTAACCTTGTGACACACTGCTGGGTTCACACTGGGGAGAATGTTTCAATAAGCTGCATGCTGAATATTTGTCCATCCCCGTTGCTGAATGCAAATTAGAGAATGACTGTTGGTGCTGAACTCTGCAATTATTACTGGTGCTCACCATACACAGTTCTGCACCCTGATCACTGGACATGGGAGGAGTTTTCTGCTGCATGTTCAACCTTAATGGGACTGGAGTTTAATATTCTGGATCTGTACTTAGTGAATTTATAACTCACCTAGTGTACAGTAGAGAGTCAACTCAGGCCAGCTGGAACCTGCCAGTGATTCTGTTCCATGATGGTCCTTTTCAATCCTTCCCTGTTGTTCCCCTCTCGCTCTCCCTGTGGTGATGGGTTCCAAACAGTCTCCACTCTGTGCGTGAAGAGGTTCGCCTTGAATTCTCTGCAAACTGAAGAAGTCAAGTTGACAGCAGTTCTAGCTGACCTGTTCTTCACCCCTCAAATCTCTGGGCTGAGGAAGAATGACATTGGTAGTTAACCTCCTCATTCACGGCTCATTTCCACATTATGGGTAATTTTCCCTTCTTCTAAAGGGTTAACATAGAAAGGTAGAAAACCTACAGCAGAATACAGGCCCTTTGGCCCACAAAGTTGTGTCAAACATGTCCCTACCTTAGAAATTACTAGTTTACCCAGAGATCTCTATTTTCCTAAGGTCTATGTACCAATCCAAACATTTCTTAAAACACCCTACCGTATCCGCCTCCATCACTGTTTCCAGCAGCCTATTCCACGCATTCACCACTCTCTGCATAAAAAATAACCCCTGAAATCTCCTCTGTACCTACTCCAAAGCACCTTAAATCTGTGCCCTCTTGTGGCAGTCATTTCAGCCCTGGGGAAAAGCTTCTGACTATCCACATAATCAATGCCTCTCAGCATTTTATACACCTTCATCAGGTCACCTCTCATCCTCCTTTGCTCCAAGGAGAAAAGGCCGAGTTCACTCAACCTGTCTTCATAAGGCATGTCCCCCCAATCCAGGCAACATCCTTGTAAATCTCCTCTGCACTCTTTCTATGGTTTCGACATCCTTCCTGTGAGGCGACCAGAACTGAGCACACTACTCCAAGTGGGTTCTGACCAGGTTCATATGTAGCTGCCAGGTTTGTAAGAAAACACCAGTGTTCTCTAAAGACTGAAAGTAGAATGGGAAACCATTAGTTGGATGTTGAACGAAGTAGAGTCAGAAGCCAGAGGCGGGTCTGCACAGGGCAGAGTTTGGGGCTCTGGACGATGGTCAGGGTAGGAACGTATGATAAGGAGAAAGGAATCAGCAGCGGGGCGTGGCAATGAATGACGGAGTAGCAACATTTGGAAGCTGATAGACAGAGAAAATAATTTGGTTGCCTGACTGATGACACAAGCAATGCCTGTTGTGTCAGAAATAGGTATATCTATTGCAGGAGTTGTTCCTGCTTATTTATCCTGTAATATTATATCCGGATAGTTATTATGGACTGTCCTATTAGTAAAATTGTATGGTTATCATATGATTTGTAAGATCTTGACTCTGAAACTGGATCAGGCTTGAATTTATGCTGTCTTTATGAAGTTACAGTGGTCATTCATGAGTTTATATTTTAAACCAAGATTTGGTGAATGGTATTTGCCATTTGATTGTACCTGTGTATGTAATCCAACTGAGTTCACCTGCTGCAGGATGTGTTGGACTGTGTCTGCTTTCTCTCGGCATTTTCTGCATTTATCACCTTGTTTGTTTATATCTTATGCATTTTTGATTTATTTTCTTTGTTAACCACCTTGTTCTGTATTTCTGCAAGGAAACCCTCTCTCTCTAGGAAGAGGTCTCCAACTCTGAGTTGGGCACTCGATGCCTCCTTGTCACCAGGTCATCTGCTCAGATCATTGCGAGGTCTCCCATGGAGGGTTGTAGTCATTCCACTGGTTAACATTTTCTTCCATAGTGACAATACATCTTTCTGAGTTGGCTTCTCAATTACGTTTTCTGGTCTGTATTTCTTATCAGACTTACATATATACTCACATGGAGTGCTGAATCATGTTTATCTTTGATGAAAATATATACTTTAGAAATTTTATCAGACTGTTGGGTGATTGTTTTTTAATGTCTGTTATACCTCTTCCTCCATCTGTCTTCAGAGGTGTTCATCTATGTGGATTTGAGTGTAAATAGTGTTTTCTAAATTTTTCATTTCAGTTCTTATCTTTCATTGTAAAGTGTCCAGATCAGAATGGGACCAAGATATTTTGCTGAAAGAATACAATAATATTGGTATAGCAAAAGTGTTTATTGCCTTTGTTGTATTTGCTATGCCATGGAGATCTGCTTGGCAAATCTTATTAAGCCCTGATGTAAATTCTGTCATAAGTTTTATTTTTTTATTTTTTGCACTATTTTTTATATTCTTGCCTGTTGATATTACAGAGAACTGGATGTCAAGAGCCCCTGTGAAGGGTCTTGGCCCAAAACATTGATTCCCATCGATAGATGCTGCCTGACCTGCTGAGCTCCTCCAGCACATTCTGTTATTGCTCTAGACTTCCAGCATCTGCAGTACCTCTTGTGTCCCATAGACTTGTATGTTTCTGAAAAGGACACACAGGTAGGAAGAGAGGGTGCTGTGGCTCTGTTGGTAAAAAATAAAATCAAATCATCAGAAAGCTGACATAGGGTTGGAAGGTGTTGAACAATTGTGGGAAAAACTAAGGAACAGCAAGGGTGAAAGACTCTGATGGGAGTTATCCAGAGACCCTGAACAGTGGTAGGTATATCGTCCACAAATTATAACGGGAGATAGAAAATGCTGGCCAAAAGGGCAATGCAACAATTGTCATGGGAGATAGTCATTCAGATATATTGGGAAAATCAGGTTGGTGCTGGATCCCAAGAGGGAGAATCCCTGGGAAACCATTATTTGGATGTTCAACGAATCAGGTTCAGAAACCAGAGGCAGGTCTGCACAGGGCAGAGTTTGGGGCTCTGGGTGATGCTCAGGGTAAGAACATATGATGAGGAGAAGGGAATCAGCAGCGGGGCATGGCATGAATGACAGAGTAGCAACATTCGGAAGCTGATTGACAGAAAATAATTTGGTTGTCTCACTTATGACACAAACGAAGCCTGTTGTGTTGGAAATGGTTATATCTATTGAGGGAGTTGTTCCTACTTGTTTATCCTGTGAAATTATATGTGGATGGTTATTATCGATCGTCAGTCATGAGTTTATATTTTAAAGCAAGATTGTGGTGAGTGATATTTAGCATTTGATTGTACCTGTGTAAGTAATCAGATTGAGTTCAACTGCAGCAGGATCCCAGAAAGTGTTGGACTATATCTGCTTTCTCTCGGCAGTTTCTGCATTTATCACCTTGTTTGTTTATATTTTATGCATTTTTGATTTATTTTCTTTGTTAACCACCTTGTCCTGTATTTCTGCAAGGAAACCCTCTCTCTCTAGGAGGAGGTCTCCAACTCTGAGTTGGGCGCTCAATGCCTCCTTGTCACCAGGTCGTCTGCTCAGATCATTGCGAGGACTCCCATGGAGAGTCGTACTCATTCCACTGGTTAACGTTTTCTTCCATAGTGATAAATACATTTTTTATGTGTTTCTTATCAGACTTGCATATATACTCACATGGATTTCTGAATCATGTTTATTTTTGATGAAAATATATACTTTAGAAATTTTATCAGACTGTTGGATGATTTTTTTTAATGTCTGTTATAACTCTTCCTCCATCTGTCTTTGGTAGTGTTCCTGTTCAGAATCAGGTTTATTACCACCGACATGTGTCGTGAGATTTGTTATTGCACCATATCAAATTGTTATGACTCCGCCTCTCACACAGTCTTTATCCTTTCAATAAAATCCACCTTTTCCCTCCTTCTTCATTACAGCACCCACTGGGACATCCTACAGGCCCAGGAAGGGTCTGGTTATTCCTCGTATTTAAACACACAGACACCAGGAACAGGAGAAGGCCATTCGGCCCCTCTAGCACGTCCTTTCATTCAATAAGACCCGGGTCCACAACGCCACTCCCATCTCCACTTTGCCCGGACCATTGTCCCCACTTGCAGGTCAACAGTCTGCCGGTGTTTGCCCCCAATGTGTTGAATCCCTCTGCTTGCCACCACCGTGGGCTCAGACATTTCCACAGATGAGCCCCAACGGGACAAACATCCTGTCCACCACCTCTCACATCATTTTATCCTTTCAATAAAATCCCCAATCCTCTCACCTTCCTTCCTCATCTGCGGTCCCTCCCGTTCCGGGGAGCCGGCACCAGGCCGACGGGCGAGCGGTCTCCTCCTACCTCTCAGCGATACATCAGACTCCGGCAGCTGGAGACGTTTAATAAACGCCGCCAACTTTTCTCGGAGTGAAATTCAAATAAATCAAAAAGCGGGACATTTACTTTGGGGTTTGTTCCTCGTTGATGTGGAAGTCATGACGAGCGGCATATGTCAGCAAGGTAAAGCCCTCTGGGCTGGTCCGCCTCCGCTATTGGGCGTAAACAGTGATTGGCATTGCCTTGGGCCAATGACTATAGTGCAGCGGAGGTGGGGGATGAAGTGGTCTCGTGGTCGGTAGCTCAGCCGTTAAACTGTTTCAGCGCGAGCATAGCAGCGCGTGTGTGACATCAGGTACGCGCGAGGGGAAATCGTGTGAGTCAGGCGCGTGGGGTTGCACTTGTATTTAAAAACACCTTAATGGACGTTTTGTTATGATTTCAGTGGGACAACAACATTAATCACGGGTTTCATCACTGAATCCAGTGTTGTGAGATGTAAAGTCCCCTGTTATGTGTCCGGCTGTGCCGTGTTGTTGGTGGAGTGGGCAGCGTGGTGTTTGTCTCGATTCGGGTCACAACACCAGAATTGCCAGCGGGGTCCACACACAGTGTATTAGTCAACAGAAAACCTCTCGTCCCTGCAGTCTCTGTCTCCTGGTAAACTCAACACCCTGACAATGTGGACCATGGGCACTCTTTCTCTTTAAAGCCAGTTATTCATTCAGACAGCTGATTACTGAGTGGTATTATATTTGTTGATCATTAATGTTCGCCCAGATTCGTTTGGACGGATTTGATGTGGGTGTGTGTGTTCCTGGGTGTCACAGTGTCAGCTGAAAGATCGAGGTTGGTCACAGAACATCAGATTGGCCACCAGTTGCAAAGTATACAGGGCCGTTGTCATTTCAGCCTTGCTATACCGATGTGAGACTTGGTGCCCATATCAAAGACACTTACGCCAGCTTGACCAACTGCAGCAGCATCACCTACATTCTCTGATGAAGATCACCTGGCGAGACAAGGTCTCCAACACCGAGGTCCTCTCCCGAGCCGGAACGCCACCAGTTTCAACCTTGGTGATGTCAGCCCAACTGCGCTGTGCAGGACATGTTGTCAGAATGACTGATGGAAGACTGCCCAAGGATATCTTGTACGGCCTGCTGTCCAGTGGTACTCGAAAACAAGGCGGCTTGCGACTACGGAACAAGGATATTCTGCACAAGAACCTCAAGAAAGCTGGCATTGCCCCATCAACATGGGAGGATCTGGCTCAAGATCGCTCACAGTGGAGGGACGCCATCAGAAAAGGTGTGGATGCTGCTGAGAACAAGCTCAACGAGGCAACAGAGGAAAGGCACAGGAAGCACCACAACAGAGCTTCTGCCCCTGCTGCCCCTCCAGGCCTCACCTGCCAAGTATGTGGCAAGCAGTGCCTGTCAAGGATCGGCCTGTACAGCCACTCCAGGACGCATCCCACTAACTGACTGAAAGGAACCATCACCATCCTATGGGATGGATAACAGAAGAAGAAGAAGAAGAAGAAGAATCAAAGGCAGGCAGATGTGACTAATTTAAACGGACAAGAAGACGGCGTGGAAATTTTGGACCAAAGGGCCTGTGTCAACAATGCAAGGGAGGGTTTCATCCAAACCGTGACTCTATTCCTCTCAATAGATGTTGGCTGACCTGCCAAGTTTCTTGAACAGGTGCATTAGGTTCTGCTTAGTATTCTGTACAAAGGATCTTTAGTGCTAGAAGATTGCAGAGGACATTCATCATGATTGTGGGGGTTTGTTCCATAATACGATCAGACCATAAGACATAGAAGCAGAATTATACCATTCAGCCCATCCAGCTTGTTCCGCTGATCCCAGATCCCACCCAATCCCCCACATATCGCCATAAATTTTGATTACCTGACGGATTAAGTACCGATCAACTTCCTGAGTATACACAGAAGTACACACAGAAACTTTGCCTCCGACGAAGTTTATGGCAGCGCATTCCACAGATACACTTCCCCCGTGTCCAACAAAATTCCTCCTTCCCTCTCACAAACAAGAGACCATCTGCAGATGCTGTAAATCTAGGGAACGCACAAAAATGCTGGACGATGAAAAAAAAAGAACTGTCGACGTTTTGGGACGAGACCTTTCAACAAGGATTGAGTCGACAGTTCTTTTTTTGATAAAGGCTATTAGATACCAGATGAATGTGTGGAGAATGGAGGGATGCAGGCCTAGTTAAGGTTGAAGGGGTTGATTTAGTAGTGCATAAAATGACGAGTTGAATTGGTTCAGACTAACACGGTAATCAGAAGGGACTGATCCCCTGCTGTACTGCTCTATGTGTTGAGACCAATTCCAGGAGCACTGTGCACATCTCTGGTCGGTCGTCTCTGGAAGGACGATTAACCTGGAAAGGTGAAGTAAGAATTCACAACCTTCATTGCTGGGACCGGAGTACTCGAGTCAGAAGGAGATGCAATACTGGTTCTTCTCTCCGCCACCACAGGCCTCGCTGTAACGATGTAATGGCAGCATAATGAAAAGGGTGACAAGCGTAGAACATATAACATAGAAATCTATAGAACATTAAAGGCTCTTCTGCCCACAATGTTGTGCCGTCCATGTAACCTATTCTAGAATCTGCCTAAAATTCCCTACCGTATACCTCTCATTGTTTCTAAACTCCGTATCTCTTAAAAGACCCTATTGAATCAGCCTTTAGCATTATCTCTGGTGGTGTATTGCACGCAACAAACATTCCATGTGAAAAACTTGCCTCCGACATCTCCCCGGTACCTACCGCCAAGCACTTTAAAACAATTCACCCCTGTGTAAGAAATCCGAGGAGTTCAACAGCTGCAGGATCACAGAATGTGTTGGACTGTGTCTGCTTTCTCTCGGCATTTTCTGCATTTATCACCTTGTTTGTATTTTATGCATTTTTGATTTTTTTTTTTTTTTTTTTTTTGTTAACCGCCTTGTCCTGTATTTCTGCACGGAACCCCTCTGTTTCTGAGAAGAGGTCTCCAACTCTGAGTCAGGTGCTCAATGCCTCCTTGTCACCAGGTCATCTGCTCAGATCGTTGGGATGTCTCCCAAGGAGAGTCATACTCATTCCACTGGTTAACATTTTGTTCCATTGTGATAATACATTTTTTTTTCTGTGTTTCTGATCAGACTTGCATATATACTCACATGGAGTTCTGAATCATGTTTATTTTTGATGAAAATATATACTTTATAAATTTTATCAGACTGTTGGACGACTTTTTTAAATGTCTGTTATACCTCTTCCTCCATCTGTCTTTGGTAGTGTTCATCTATGTGGATATGAGTGTAAATAGTGTTTTCTAAAATTTTTAATTTCTGTTCTTATCTTTCATTATAAAGTGTCCAGATCAGAATGGGACTGAGATATTTTGCCGAAAGAATACATTAATATTGGTATAGCGGAAGTGTTTATTGGCTTTGTTGTATTTGCTATGCCATGGAGATCTGCTTGGCCTATATTCTTTGCCTGTTGATATTCCAGACAACTTGGTGGCAAAAGTCCCAATGAAGGGTCTTGGCCCAAAACATTGATTCCCATTGATGGATTCTGCTTGACCTGCTGAGTTCCTCCTGCACATTCTGTTATTGCTCTAGACTTCCAACACCTGCAGTATCTGTTGTGTCCCATATACTGGTATGTTTCTCGAAAGGACACATAGGTAGGCAGAGAGGGTGCTGTGGCTCTGTTGGTAAAGAAATCAAATCAAATCATCAGAAAGTGACATATAAACATATAACCATATAATAATTACAGCACGAAAACAGGCCATCTTGGCCCTTCTAGTCTGTGCCGAACTCTTATTCTCACCTAGTCCCACCGACCTGCACTTAGGCCATAACCCTCCATTCCTTTCCTGTCCATATATCTATCCAATTTAACTTTAAATGACAACATCGAACTTGCTTCAACCACTTCTGCTGGAAGCTCATTCCACACAGCTACCACTCTCTGAGTAAAGAAGTTCCCCCTTGCATTACCCCTAAACTTTTGCCCTTTAACTCTCAACTCATGTTCTCTTGTTTGAATCTCCCCCACTCTAAATGGAAATAGGGTTGGAAGGTGTTGAATCATTCTGGGAAGAACTTAGGAACAGCAAGGTTGAAAAGGCTCTGATGGGAGTTATCTAGAGACCCCAAACCGTAGTAGGTATATCCTCCACAAATTACAACAGGAGATAGAAAATGCTGGCCAAAAGGCCAATGCAACAATAGTCATGGAAGATATTCATTCAGACATATTGGGAAAATCAGGTTGCTGCTGGATCCCAAGAGGGAGAATCCCTGGAATTCGCAGACGATAGCTTACTAGAGCATCTTCTTGTTGTGCCCAGCTGGGGATCATCTATTCTGGATTTAGTGTTGTGCAATGAACAGATTTAGAGCACTTAAGGTAAAAGAACCCTGAGGGGAAAGCGAGCTTAATATAATTGAATTCACCTTGAAATTTGTGAAGGTGCAGCTAAAGTGAGATGTATCAGTATAACTGTGGAATAAGGACAATTACAGCAGCATGAGAGAGGAATTGGCCAAATTTGATAGGAAAAGAAAAAAAAAACACTGGCAGGGATGATGACAAGGCATGAATGGCTGTCATTACAGGAAGCAATTCAGAATACACAGGATATATACATTTCAAAAAGGAAGAACTATTCTAAAGACAACATCATACAACCACAGCTAATGAGAAGGCAAAGCCAAAGGGAGGGCAGATAACAGAGCAAAAATTGGTGGGAAGTTAGATGATTGGGAAGCTTTTCTATGCCAACAAGAGGCAACTAAAAAAGTAATTAAGAAAGAAAAGATGGAATATGAAGTAAGCTAATTACACGAAAGATGATACCAAATGTTTCTTCAGATATATAAAGTGTAAAAGAGAGGCAAGAGTGGGTATCGGATCAGGGGAAAACGAGGCCTGGGGAGTGTGGGGTGAGTAGTAATGGGGGACAAGGAGCTGGTGGGTGAACTGAATTAGTACTTCGCATCAGTTTTCATTGTGGAAGCAACCAGCGGGATGGTGGAAGTCCAGATGTTTGTGGTTAGACGTGTGTGAAGTTGCCGTTACTCGAGAGAAGGCTCCTGGGAAACAGAACAGTCTGAAGGTAAATAGATCACCTGGACCAGACGGTATACATCCCAGAGTTCTAGAAGAGGTGGCCAAAGAGATTGTGGAGGTATTAGTAAAGATGTTTTAAGAATCAGTGAAGTCTGGTATGGTTGCGAAAGACTGCAAACTTGGAAATGTCACACAGCTATTCAAAAAGGGAGAGAGAAGAACGGAAATTTTAAGATAGTTCATCTGACCTCACTGTTTGGGTAGACATCAGAGACAGTTGTTGGGGATGTGTTTGCTGGGCACTTTGTGGCACATGATAAAATCGGCCTTCAGCATGTTTGCCTCAAAGGAAAACCTTGCCTGAAAAATCTGTTGAAATTCTTTGGATTTATTGAAGTGGTAATAACCAAGATAGACAAATGAGAATCTGTTCATGATGTGCACCTAATCTTCTAGAAGGTCTTTGACAAGGTGCCACACATGAGGCTGGTTAACAAGTTATGAGCCCATGATATTACAGGAAAGATTATTGCATGGATAAAACAGTGGCTGTTTGGCAGGGCGCAAAGGATAGTAATAAAGGGAACGTTTTCTGGTTGGCTGCCGGTGACTAGTGATGTCTACAGGACTTGGATGGCAGAATTGGTAGCTTTATTGCAAAGTTTGCTAATGATATCAAGATAGCTGGAGGGCCAGGTAGTTTTGAAGAAGCAGAGAGGCTATAAAAGGACTTCGACAATTAGAGGAATGGGTGTAAATGAAGCGGATGGAATACCGTGTCGGGAAGTGTATGGTCATGCACATTGGGAAAAGAAATACCGGGGTACACTATTTTCCAAATATTCTAAACTTGGGAGCACTTGTGCAGGATTGCCTAAAGGATAATTTGTAGGTTGAGTCAGCAGTGAGGAAGACAAATGCGATTTTAGCATTCATTTCAAGAGGACGAGAATATAAAACAGGAATTTAATGCTGAGGCTTTGTAGAGCATTGGCGAGACCTCACTTAGAATATTGTCAGCAGTTTTTGGCCCCTTAGAGAGGATAGGCTGACACTGGAATGAGTTTACGAAAATCACTCCAGGATTGAATGTATTGCCATATGAAGAGTGTTTGATGACTCTGGGCCTGTGTCTCTGGAATTCAAAAAATGAAGGGTGATATAATTGAAACCTATCGAATGTTGAAATCCTCAATAGACTGATGTGTCCCACGGTGGGTGAGTCTAGGAACAGAGGAAACAGTTTCAGAACAGAGGGGCGTCCTTTTGGAACGAAGATGAGATTAGACAGAGGGTGGTGAATCTGTGAAATTCGTTGCCACGGGCATTTCTGGAGACCAAGACTTTACGTCCAGTGATCGTCCGTCAATAGAGAGTTTGTCACCCGATAATAATTATTGTTTCTCACCCCCAGCAAGGCATACTCATTTCTCAGTTTACGAGGAACTTGGCTGCTCAGATCCCGGGATGTCTCCAATGGACGGACATGAGTGGTGAACTTGATCTTCCACGGTGATCATTTCTTCATTTTTCTGGATCGTGTTTTCATTTAACTTTAATGGCGTGTACTTCTTATTATCTTCTTCTTGGAGTGCTGAATCCTGGTTTCGTTGTAGAAAATATATCCTGAGGAGATATTTTACTTCACCCCTCCCCACCTTCAGTTTCCCCATGACCTCCCACCTTGTACTCCTTCCTCTCCAGCCCCCCCTACATTCCTTACCCTGACTTCGCATCTTCCCCACCCCAAAAAAAAAAGAAAAAGAAAGTCAACAGTCTGCACGAACTTACAGTACTTGTCCTTCATATCAGATAAACGTGTCAAGGAGAAATAATTAACACTACTGAACTCCTGGATTTGGTTCATAATTGGGCAAATTTCCATAGAACAACTAAATGCTTGCTCTGCTTCAAGGAAAAAGTCACCTGGCTTCCTGATTTTTTCATAAATTTCCATCCGTGCAAACTGCGCGTTGAATCTCCCCTGTATTCACCGCAGTACAATCGCATGCTTAACGCTATTTTTATTTTTTTCTCAGTTAAAACTGGTAAAACCTGAGGTATGGACATAGACAAAGAACTCATTTCCCAATTGCCATGAATTTTCAGCCTTTTATAGCAGTGCTTATTATTGTCCTGTAGGTCCAATTGTTTAATGTTGTTGTGTAGTGATTTTGGGATGATATCAGTCGTATAGAAACATAGAAACCTAGAAACATAGAAAACCTACAGCACAATACAGGCCCTTCAGCCCACAAAGTTGTGCTGAACATGTCCCTGCCTTAGAAATTACTAGGCTTACCCATAGCCTTCTATTTTTCTAAGCTCCATGTACCTATCCAAAAGTCTCTTAAAAGACCCTATCGTATCGACCTCCACCAACGTTGCCGGCAGCCCATTCCACCCACTCACTGCTCTGCGTAAAAAAACCCGCCCCTGACATCTCCTCTGTACCTTCTCCCCAGCACCTTAAACCTGTGTCCTCTTGTGGCAACCATTTCAGCCCTGGGAAAAAGCCTCTGAATTTCCACACGATCAATGCATACACTACAATTGGGACAATGTTTACCCTGCTCATGTATCGCAGACTTTCATTTTCCTCTTTCAAGTCAGCATATTCCTGGTGATTTTCTCAAACTGATTTCTGCGTGTTGTGTGTCGGAGTTGCTGTACCTATCAAGTAAATTGTCTTTTCATGTTTGCCCTGTGATATCCGGACGGGGATCAGGTATCGCCCCATCTGGACAACTAATCTTTTCAAAAGTGTTGCTTCCTCAGATTTTTTTTTTGTTTATGATAGACTGCTTGAAGATGAACAGAAATATAAATTCAGACTGTTTGTCTCACGTAGGGATTTGAAGAAACAACAAATTAACCTTTATTGAATATAATGTGTTCAATTGCTTAATGGAGCTGATGCTTCAACTAAGTTAAACATATTTTGTTTATGATTTTCATTTGTACTCAGTGTTTGAGGATTCTCACTTAAGCGTCCCACAATAATTCGCCAGCATTGATGGATTCCAGTTGCCCTGGCAACTTTTCTCCATGACCGTGATGTCCTGGTGAATCCTTTCACCATGTTCATCACTAACAGCACCAAGACTTGCAGGGAAAAAGTCTAAATGGGAATGCAGAAAATGAATCTTTAGTGACATGTTGCATTTCATGGTTTTATATGCTTGAAGCATGCTTTCAAACAGCTGCATGTAGTTTGGTGCTCTCTAGATGCCGAGAAAAAATTCAACAACTTCCTTGAATGCCTTCCATGTGATTTTCTCCGGTCCAACTACAAATTCTTCAAATTGCCTGTCATTGATGACCTGTTTGATTTGTGGACCAACAAAAATGCTTTCCTTAATCTTGGTATCAGTTATTCTGGAAAGCATCTGTCTCAAATATCAAAATCCTTCATAGAACTTTTTTGTGCCTGGTGATAGCAAATTCCATCCTCACAGTCCTGAACCCAATAATTATTACTGAAACCTGTCCTGCCATGCAGCAGCCACGCCGCCTAAGTATGCCCAAGCATGCCTGGAAAAGATAAGAAACTTTCCAGCTTACATTGTAGGCAACATTTTAATTGACCTGAATTATGAATTGAAATAATAGACATAAGCTTATTAAAAATTGTGTGTGATAGGGAAATTTCATGGTGATTTTCTTGATCAGTAGCCCAGAATTCAGAAGATACACCTAAAGGTATTCAGGAAGCAAAATCTTTGTTATCCAGTGTAATGGATCAGTCGTAATATAATTGTCAGACTGACTCTAAAACGGGATCAGGCGTGTGTTTATAGTAATCTGTAGTGTCTTAAAGCAAGATTTTGGTGAATGATGCTTGCCACTTGATGGCGCCTGTGTAAGTAACTAGATTGAAATTAATTGTTGTTGGAGACTCTAATGTTTCTCGTTTCAATTGGCAGATTCTGCTTTGGAGCCCGAGAGAGGCACAACACACTTCGTCTTGAACTTGTTAGTCTGTTAATGTGCATTTTTGTTATTTTTGTGTCAACTGCCTGGTCCTGTATTGACACAAGAAACCACTCAGTTAATGGGAAAAGGTCTCCAGCTTTGAGCCAGATGTTGGACGCTTTCCTCATTTACTCACACCGTGGGGATCTCACCCATGGACAATTACACTCATCTATTGGCTAACTATTTTTTTTCAATAGCAGTGTTTCCCAGCCTATTTCCTCCAAGTTTGCAGATGACACGAAGCTGGGTGGCAGTGTTAGCTGTGAGGAGGATGCTAAGAGAATGCAGGGTGACTTGGATAGGTTGGGTGAGTGGGCAAATTCATGGCAGATGCAATTTAATGTGGATAAATGTGAAGTTATCCACTTTGGTGGCAAAAATAGGAAAACAGATTATTATCTGAATGGTGGCCGATTAGGAAAAGGGGAGGTGCAACGAGACCTGGGTGTCCTTGTACACCAGTCATTGAAAGTGGGCATGCAGGTACAGCAGGCGGTGAAAAAGGCGAACGGTATGCTGGCATTTATAGCGAGAGGATTCGAGTACAGGAGCAGGGGAGGTACTACTGCAGTTGTTCAAGACCTTGGTGAGACCACACCTGGAGTATTGTGTGCAGTTTTGGTCCCCTAATCTGAGGAAAGACATCCTTGCCATAGAGGGAGTACAAAGAAGGTTCACCAGATTGATTCCTGGGATGGCAGGACTTTCATATGAAGAAAGACTGGATGAACTGGGCTTGTACTCGTTGGAATTTAGGAGATTGAGGGGGATCTGATTGAAACGTATAAGATCCTAAAGGGATTGGACAGGCTAGATGCAGGAAGATTGTTCCCGATGTTGGGGAAGTCCAGAACGAGGGGTCACAGTTTGAGGATAAAGGGGAAGCCTTTTAGGACCGAGATTAGGAAAAACTTCTTCACACAGAGAGTGGTGAATCTGTGGAATTCTCTGCCACAGGAAACAGTTGAGGCCAGTTCATTGGCTATATTTAAGAGGGAGTTAGATATGGCCCTTGTGGCTACGGGGGTCAGGGGGTATGGAGGGAAGGCTGGGGCGGGGTTCTGAGTTGGAGGATCAGCCATGATCATAATAAATGGTGGTGCAGGCTCGAAGGGCCGAATGGCCTACTCCTGCACCTATTTTCTATGTTTCTATGTTTCTATATTTCACCCGGAGTGCCGTGGGTCAAGGCGAACTGTCGAGCACCCTCGTTGCTAATTTATGCATCCCCAACAACGTTTGTTACGTTGGTATGGTCGGACGAGATTGCCGAGTGTCAGACGCGTTGTGATGACGAATGCTCACGGCCTGCAGTGCTAGGCTTCTTCCTGTGACCCAGCGCCACATCCTTTTCTGGAAGTGCCTGTTCTACTAACGGTCGGTCAGGTCTGGTGTCTCAAGTTAGAGCAGATTACCGCCCCACCAAGAATCTTGAATGCCCCCCTAGCGAGTGTTATTTGCTCCTAAAGCCGTCTTAGGACATGTAACTGCCCCCAGAGGGAATCACTGTTCTACTGTGATAATTTCCTCATATTTCTGGTTTGAGCTTTCATTTCAGTTCAGAGTAGCGCATGCTCGCACCGTGTTAGATCCTGCTTTCATTGATGAAAATACATCCTTTGAAGAGTTACTGTGAAGGGGACAGAGGGAATAGAACTCCCTCAACACTGAGTGTGTGCAGCTTCCTCAACATCTTGCTCCCTCCTCTCTCCATAGTGCACTCACTTTATCTGTCACTCCTTTCCTCCCTACCCTTCACCCTCCTCTCACTGCTCAGCACACCATCCTCTCTGTTTCTCTCCTCCATCTTCTCTTACTCTCCCCTTCTTCCTCTCCTCCTCTCCGCTCACACTTTTACATCCATTCTGTCTCCCTCACCTCCCTCTCTTACTCCGCTCACTGCAACTTTCCGTTACTCACTTCTCTTCTCCCCTTTCTGTCTACAAACCACCACCGTCCTCACCCGCTCCCCACCCCTCCCAACCATGACAGACCGACACTGAATCTCGGCCCGTGTTCACACCAGGATAGCACCCCGTCCCACGTCACAATGTGCGATGGTGACAGAGACACAATTGTCGACAAGGCAACCAGCCTTGGTGTTCTGTCTGGACATCGGAACTCACTGACATTCGGAGTCGGATGAAGCAGACACTGAGGGAGAGAGAACCAAGGGGAAGAGGGAGACTGGTTGAGGGAGAATGAGCGGGACAGACTGAGGAGAAATGGGAAGGAAGTGTCCGAGACGAGAAACAGAGAGGAGACAGACGGCGGCGACAACCAGTGAGGGGAGAGAATGGCGGGAAGTGAGATGGACGTGGGCGAGAAATAAATCGTGAGCGAGTGAGGGGGCAGAGAGTGGCGTTGGAGGGAATGACGGAGGAGAGAGATATGGGCAGTGGGAGTTAAACGGGGATGGAAACTAGAGATTGAGATGGTGGGAGATAAACGTGGGTAAGAGACGGACTATTAGATATCTCTGTGGATCAGTAGGAGAGAAACGAAGAGGGATCGAAAGGGCCGTTCATTTTAAATTGAGACATATGGAAATTATTGGAATTCTAAATCTTCCTTGTAATTTATTTTAGGATCGGTGAAGTGTCTATATATCTATCTACCTAGCTGAGTTGAATGTACTTTTTTCTTAAGATTCGCTGCCCCGAGGGCGTGAAGGCGGGTTGCTGGGTACATTTGAGGTGGAGATAGAAGGGAATGGGCACAGAAGCATAGATCAGACACGGCCGTGTTGAATAAACATATTACCACAAGACTTCCTCCTCATCTCCCTTCTGAATTGATTTCCCTGTAGTCTGGGGGTGTGCCCCCAGTCCCGGGTTCTGCCTTAAGGGAAACATCCTGTGCACATCCTCCCTATCTCGGCTTTTCAGTATTCGGGAACTCCCCCTTCTAAACTCCAGCGGGAACAGGCACAAAAACACCAAATACCATGAGCTGTGGTCTTGTTAATCAGCCTCATGTGCAGCACCTTGTTTGTTAAAGACCATCTAAAAATCTAAACAAACAACATTCACCGCCGTTCTTATTTCACCAAAAAATTCCAACAGATTTATCTGGGAATATTTCTCCCGAGGAAAACCATGACGACTTTGGTCGTACTTTATCATGCGCTCCAAGTACCCTGAAACCTCATCGTTAATGGACTCCAACATCTTCCCAACTGCTGAGGTCAGACTAACTGTCCTATAATATAATTTCTTATGCCTCCCTCCCCTCTTAAAGAATGGAGTGACATTTGCAACTTTTTAGTCCACCATAACCATTCCCAAATCTAGTGATTCTTAAAAGATCATGGCTCATTCTTTAAGAGGAAAATGAAGGGGAGCTTCTTCACTCAGAGGTGGTGATATTGTGGAATGGGCTGCAAGAGCAAGTGACTGGTTGGATTTCAACATTTAAGAGAAGTTTGGATGGGTTCATGGATGAGAGGGGTATGGGGGAATATGGTCACGGTGGAGGTTGCTGGAATTCGGCAGATTGATGGGTTGACACAGACTAGATTGGCCGTATGGCATTACTCTGTGCTGTAGTGCTCTATGACTCGAATGTCTGCACAAACTCTTCAGCTAACTGTTTCTAAACCCTTGAATGTACACCATTTGTCCGGGAGACTTGCCTGCCTTCTGTCATAATGGAGGAGCTGGGGCGGACCCAAATACAGGTCACAAACACGTTTTGTAGGGTTAACTAAATTGATTTTATTATTCGTTATAGGAAGAGCAAAACGGAAGCAGGAATAAGCATAATGGACATGTCACAAAGGGGCCGTTGGGAACGGACGTAAATGGAAGACACAGACACTGAAGTACAAGGAACAGGACTTGATTAGAGTAGGGACGTGACAGGATACAGGCAAGAAGCAGGGACAAGAATGCAGACTTGGGCTACGGAAAGCGGGACCAAGACTAGAAATCATGGACTAGGAGACAAGGCTTCGACTCCGAGCCCGAGACTGGACAAAGACCCAGAACCTGGGTCTTGCCTCGGGCTCGGACTCCAGAACCAGGCAAGGACATGACATGGCTTCAGAGCAGGACGAGGCTGGGGTCTAGAGGCCTGAGCTTGGAGACAGGCTGGGGTCCTGGGTCTTTAGCTTGGATGCAGGTTGCGGTCCTGGGCCTCGAGCTTGGCTGCAGGCTGGGGTCCTGGGCCTCGAGCTTGGCTGCAGGCTGGGGTCCTGGGCCTCGAGCTTGGCTGCAGGCTGGGGTCCTGGGCCTCGAGCTTGGCTGCAGGCTGGGGTCCTCGGCCTCGAGCTTGGCTGCAGGCTGGGGTCCGGGGTCCTGGGTCCTGAGCTTGGATGCAGGCTGGGGTCTTGAGCTTGGATGCATGCTGGGGTCTTGGGTCTTCGAGGCTTGTGCTCTTGGAGGTTGGGTTGGGATCTTCGAGGCTTGTGTTCTTGGAGCTTGGCTTTGGATCTTCGAGGCTTGTGCTCTTGGAGCTTGGGTTGGGATCTTCGAGGCTTGTGTTCTTGGAGCTTGGCCTGGGATCTTCGAGGCTTGTGCTCTAGGAGCTTGGTTTGGGATCTTCGAGGCTTGTGTTCTTGGAGCTTGGGTTGGGATCTTCGAGGCTTGTGTTCTAGGAGCTTGGCTTGGGATCTTCGAGGCTTGTGTTCTTGGAGCTTGGGTTGGGATCTTCGAGGTTTGGGTTCTTGGAGCTTGGCTTGGGATCTTCGAGGCTTGCGTTCTTGGAGCTTGGATTGGGATCTTTGAGGCTTCGGTTCTTGGAGCTTGGCTTGGGATCTTCGAGGCTTGGGTTCTCGGACCTTGGCTTGTGATCTTCGAGGGTTGGATTCTTGGAGCTTCTCCTGAGCAGGATGCGGAAGTCCTGGGCAGGACGTCGAACTTCACCCCACGGAGGCAAGGACAGGGAGGGACGGAACCAACCGCAGGGTAACGGCAATTACAGCCTGGCTTTCCCAACAGAGGCAAGGACAGGAAAGGAGCTCAATCCGGGGTGGCTCTGATCTCGTGGCAGCCAGCAACCTTGGCTGGCTACAGAAACGGCCAAACGGCCAAATCCATACCATGATGACTGCTCTGACCAGTGGCAACAAGGCTCCATGAAGCGGTGATCCTCCAACCAGGCCTATAGATCATGAATGGTTTCACTAGCCTTCCATCGGCAGGTTGCTCCAAGGGGGACTGACGAGACAAACCAGCAGACCACACTCAACCGCAAGGCTATCTATATTCCAAGCCTAAAGATGGGAATCAGGTGCTTATGATTAACTCAACCAAACGACGGACAGCTGGAAGACCCGGAGTCCTGAGTCCACGGACCGGATCCTGAACCGGAATGCGGACTTCACGGACCCGACCATGACAACACAAGGACTCAGGCCCTGGACTAGGCTGGGACCCAGGGTCTGGGCTGGGACTCGGTGTCTTCCTCACAGCCAACTCAACCTACAATTATCCTTTAAGGAATCCTGCACAAGTGCTCCCAAGTTTAGAGTATTTGGAAAATAGTGTATACAGTATTTCTTTCCCCAATGTGCATGGCTATACACTTCCGGACACGGTATTCCATCTGCTTCATTTACGCCCATTCCTCTAATCGCTAAAGTCCTTTTATAGCCTCTCTGCTTCCTCAAAACTACCTGACCCTTCAGCTCTCTTGATATGATCGGCAAACTTTGCAATAAAGCTATTAATTCTGTCATCCAAGTCCTGTGGAACATTGCTAGTCACCGGCAGCCGACCAGAAAACGTTCCCTTTATTACTATCCTTTGTGTCTTGCCAATCAGCCACTGTTTTATCCATGCAATAATCTTTCCCGTGCCGCGTGATGGGTAATAATGAATATAGAATTGAGCCAGGTTTTATAAAAACAAACAAACATTTTATTAAACTCTACTCAAAAGTAGCGAAATGTATTTTAACGACTAACTTACCCGGAAGTTAACTGCTCTACGGCAACTCTGAAACAGTTCTTAAAAGGGTAAATGCGAAAACTGTTCTTAAAGTGGTAAATTCGAACAGAGTTCTTAGAATGGTAAATTCGAAAGTCCAAGAGATTGATACAGCCAATTAGGAGAGACTTTCCTAAAGTAATGAATTCCTCGAAGACGTGACATTACTGCTGATCCCAGCCGGAACCTGCCTTGTCCACAGGATTCACGACAACGGAAATAAAATGGTTTAAAGGAACTGACCTTTTCCTCTGGAAAATAGATACTCCACAATCCTTCCTGCTTTAGCAGAGGATATGTCAGACGCAGGTCACTATTTCTTGAACGAAGATTCAATAAGTGTCGATCCTCTCCAATACAGCTGAACGACATCAGCTTTACTTGACTCTGCGAGTTCCTGTACTTTAGTAAGGTCTTAACTCTCCAATACTACTTACAATAGAAAGTAGAACTCCACTTTAGAGGGAAACTAAACGAATATGCAGCATAACGGAGTATCTGACGAATTAAATAACAAAACTAAACTTAAAACTCAACTGGAAAAACTAACTACATCGCACCAGAGGTCTCCCTTTATATACCTGGTGAGAACATGTCATCAGGTGACCTCACATCGGTGGGAAAATTACATCATGTGACCTCCAGAAGACGATTACATCATGCTCATCACATGCTTAATTACATCATAGTCATAAGACAGTCACAAGATACCCATGAGGTATGCAACACCTGTAATATCATGGGCTCATAACTTGTTAACCAGCGTCATGTGTGGCACCTTGTGAAACAGCCTCTGAAAGTGCAGGTGCACATCATCAACCGATTCTCCTTTGTCTATCTTGTTATTACCACTTCAATAAACTCAAAGAATTTCAACACACTGTTCAGGCAAGATTTTCCCTTGAGGCAAACATGCTGAAGGCCGATTTTATTATGTGCCCCAACGTGCCCTGAGAACACATCCCGAACAACCGACACTAATACCTACCCAACCAATGAGGTCAGACTAACTGTCCTAAAACTTCTGTTCTTCTATTTCTCTCCCTTCTTGAATAGCAGAGTGACATTTCCAAATTTGGAGTCTTCCGCAACCATATCAGACTTCACTGATTCTTGAAACATCATTACTAATACCTCCACGATCTCTTCGGCCACCTCTTCCAGAACTCTGGGCTGTACACCATCTGGTCCAGGTGATCTATTTACCTTCAGACCTTTCTGTTTCACAGGAAATTTCTCTCGAGTATCGGCAACTTCACACACTTCTGACACTGACATCTAGACTTCCAACATCCCGTTGGTTGCTTCCATAATGAAGACTGAAACAAAATACTAAATCAGTTCACCCGCCATCTCCTTGTTCGCCATTGCTACCCACCCCACTCTCACCAGGCATCGTTTTCCTCTGGTCCAATATCACTGTTGACTCTCTTTTACACTTTATGTATCTGAAGAAACATTTGGTATCATCCTTAATGTAATTAGCTAGCTTCATATTCCATCTTTTCTTTCTTAATTACTTGTTTAATTGCCTCTTGTTTGTTCAGAAAAGTTTCCCAGTCATCTAACTTCCCATCAATTTTTGCTCTGTGATCTGCCCTCTCTTTGGCTTTTATGTTGGCTTTGCCTTCTCATTAGCCGAGGTTGTATGATGTTGTCTTTAGAATAGTTCTTCCTTTTCAGAACGTATATATCCCGTGTCTTCCGAATTGCTTCCCGTAATTACAGCCACTGATGCTTAGCCATCATCCCTGCCAGTGTTTTTTTTTCCCCTATCAAATTTGGCCAATTCCTCTCTCATGCCTCTGCAGTTGTCCTTATTCCATGGTTATACTGATACGTCTCACTTTAGCTTCTCCTTCTCAAATTTCAGGGTGAATTCAATTATATTAAGATCGCTTGCCCCTCAGAGTTCTTTTACCTTAAGTGCTCTAAATCGGTTCATTGCACAACATCAAATCCAGAATAGCTGATTCCCAGCTGGGCACAACCAGGAGGTTGGTGACCAGTGGTGGGCCACAGGGATCTGTTCTGGGACCCTTACTCCTTGTGTTTTTTTTTATAAATTTCCTAGATGAGGAAGTAGAGGGATGGGTTAGTAAGTTTGCTGATGACACAAAGGTTGGGGGTGTTGTGGATAGTGTGGACGGCTGTCAGAGGTTACAGCAGGACATTGATAGGATGCAAAACTGGGCTGAGAAGTGGCAGATGGAGTTCAGCCCAGATAAATGTGAAGTGGTTCCTTTTGGTAGGTCAAATATGATGGCAGAATGTAGTATTAATGTAAGACTCCTGGCAGTGTGGAGGATCAGAGGGATCTTGGGGTCTGAGTCCATAGAACACTCAAAGCAGCTGCACAGGTTGACTCTGTGGTTAAGAAGGCGTACGGTGTATTGACCATCATCAATTGTGGAATTGAAGTTAGGAGCCGGGAGGGAATGTTGCAGATATATAGGACCCTATTCAGAACCCACTTGGAGTACTGTGCTCAGTTCTGGTCGCCTCACTACAGGAAGGATGTGGAAACCATAGAGAGGGTGCAGAGGAGATTTACAAGGATGTTGCCTGGATTGGGGAGCATGCCTATGAAAACAGATTGAATGAACTCGGCCTTTTCTCCTTGGAGAGACGGAGGATGAGAGGTAACCTGATAAAGGTGCATAAGATGATGAGAGGCATTGATCATGTAGATAGTCAGAGGCTTTTTCTCAGGGCTGAAATGGCTGCCACAAGAGGGCACAGGTTTAAGGTGCTGGGGAGAAGGTGCAGCAGAGATGTCAGGGGTAAGTGTTTTCCACAGAGAGTGGTGAGCGGGTGGAATTGGCTGCCGGCAACAGTGGGGGAGGCAGATACGATAGGATAATTTAAGAGACTTTTGGATCGGTACATGGAGCTAAAAAAAATAGAGGGCTATGGGTAACCCGAGTAATTTCTGAGGTAGGGACATGTTCAGCAGAACTTTGTGGGCTGAAGGGCCTCTATTCTGCTGTAGGTTTTCTAGGCTTCTATGTTAACTCTTCAGAAGCGGGGAACATGACCCATAATGTGGAAATCAGCCATGAATGAGGAGGTTAACTACCAATGTCATTCTTCCTTAGCCCAGAGATTTGAGGGGAGAAGAGCATGTCAGATAGAATTGCAGTCAACTTGACTTCTTCAGTCTGCAGAGAATTCAAAGGAAACCTCTTCACCCACAGAGTGGAGACTGTTTGGAACCCATCACCACAGGGACAGTGAGAGGTGAACAACAGGGGAGGATTCAAAAGGACTGCCATGGAACAGAATCACTGGCAGGGTCCAGCCGGCCTGAGTTGACTGTCTACTGTACACTAGGTGTGTTATAAATTCACTAAGTACCGGAGACAGAGTTCAAAATAGAACTGATTTATTTGTCTCAGAGCCAGAATATTAAACTCCAGTCCCATTAAAGGTGAATATGCAGCAGAAGAAACTCCTCCCATGCCCAGTGACCAGGGTGCAGAACTGGGTGTGGTGAGCAGCAGCAATAATTGCAGAGTTCAGCACCGACACTCTCGAAATTGCATTCAGCAACGGTGATGGATAAATATCCAGCATGCAGCTTATTGAAACTTTCTCCCCAGTGTGAACCCGGTAGTGTGTCACAGGGTTAGATTACTGAGTGAATCCCTTCCCACATACACAGCAGGTGAACCGTCTCTCCCAGTGTGAACTCAATGATGCACGTTTGATTGAGAAGGCTGAGAGAAACTCTTCCCAGTGTCTGAGCAGGTGAATGGCCTCTACCTGGTGTGAACTCACTGGTGTCTCTGCAGATGAGATGACCACATGAATCCTTTCCCACATTCACAGCAGGTGAACGGCTGCTCCCGTGTGAAGTGACTGGTGTGCCAGTAGTTGGGATGACCGAGTGAACCCCTTCCCACATTCTGAGCAGGTGAACGGTTACTCCCCAGTGTGAACTCGCTGATGACTCAGTAGATGGGATGACTGAGTGAATCTCTTCCCACAGACTGAGCAGTTGAATGGCTTCTCTCCAGTGTGAACTCGCTGGTGTCTCTGAAGAGTGGATGACCGACTGAATCTCTTCCCACAAACTGAGCAGTTGAACGGCTTCTCCCCAGTGTGAACTGACTGGTGTACCAGTAGGTCAGATGACCGAGTGAATCCCTTCCCACATTCTGAACAGGTGAATGGCCTCTCCTCAGTGTGAACTGACTGGTGTACCAGTACGTCGGATGACTGAGTGAATCCCTTCCCGCAGTCTGAGCAGGTGAACGGCCTCTCTCCAGTGTGAAGTCTCTGATGTACCTTCAGTTTAGATGACCTAGTGAATCCCTTCCCACAGTCTGAACAAGTGAACGGCCTCTCTCCAGTGTGAACTCGCTGATGTTCCTTCAGTGTAGATGACTGAGTGAATCCCTTCCCACAGTGTGAGCAGGTGAACGGCCGCTCCCCGGTGTGAACTCGCTGGTGTGCCATTAGGTCAGATGACCGAGTGAATCCCTTCCCACAGTCTGAGCAGGTGAATGGCCGCTCCCCGGTGTGAACTCGCTGGTGTGCCATTAGGGTGGATGACCGAGTGAATCCTTTACCACAGTCTGAACAGGTGAAAGGCCGCTCCCCGGTGTGAACTTGCTGGTGAGCCATTAGGTTAGGTGACCAAGTGAATCATTCCCCACAAATTCAGCAGATGACCAGCCTTTGCCCAGTGTGAACTGACTGGTGTGTCCATGGGCGGGAAGACTGACTGAATCCCTTCTCACACACAGAACAGAGGAATGGCCTTGTCCAGTGTGAACTTGCTGATGTACGTTCAGTTGAGATGACCAAGTGAATCCATTCCCACTGTCTGAGTAGATGAATGGCCTCCCCCCTGTGTAAAATGATGGGCGTGCCAGTCGGTCAGATGATCGAGTGAATCCCTCCCCACAGTCTGAGCAGGAAGGATGATCGAGTGAATCCCTTGCTCCACTTCTTAATTATCTGGGCTGAGACAGCAAAACTGGCGTGTTGTTCTCAAGATTCCCGTCATTCCTTGTCATTTTTAACCTATAAAAAGATTTACAAAATCCATCAATGGGTGAAGGACATTTCAGAAGAGATCATTTGATTTGCCAAGGTGTGATCTGACATCACACTGTTACAGTGAAGTTCAACCCAAGTTGGAGAGAGAAATCATCTTCTAACTGGGCACAGTGCTGGTATCTGGATGACCATCAAATTCTCTGATAGTCTCTCTGTCTCATTAGGAATGGGGCATTTCTGCCATCTTCAATCTGTGACCAAGCTCAGTTTGACTCTCTCCATTGGTATTATTCCCTGTTCCCACTGAGCTGCATGGGTGCCTGGCCCCACAGTTACTGAAACACACACACACAAATAGCCGGCAGTATATTGCATGTACCCAACACTCTCTGGGTAAAAAACTTACCCTTGACATCCCCTCAGTATCTATTTCCAAACACCTTAAAACTATACCCCCTCGTGTTAGCCATTTCAGCCCTGGGGAAAAAAATAAACTCTTGCTATCCACACCATCAATGCCCCTCATCATCTTATACACCTAAAAAAGGAAATTACACATTATTTTGTGGATTTGTTAGAAGTCTACAAAATTATGAGGGTATAGATAGGGTAAATGCAAGCAGCTTTTTCCACTGAGTTTGGGTGGGATGACAACCAGAAGTCATGAGTAAGTGGGGAAGGGGAAAATTTAACGGGAACATTTGGAAAAGCTCTTTACTGAAATTGTCGTGAGAGTGTGGAATGAGATGACAGCACAGGAGGTGAATATGAGCTCGGTTTCTCCATTTAGAAGAAGTTTGGATGGTAGGTGAATGGAGGGCAATGGTCCAGGTGCAGGTGGTTGCATTAGACAGCTTAAATGTTTTTTGGCATTGACTAGATGGGCCAAATAGGCTGTTTCCGTACTGAACTACTCCATGTTTCTATGATGGAGAAGCTGGTCAAACTTGTTTGGAAGGGATACGGTAGGAGTGACAAAGGAGTAGCAGTGGCTGGAGTTTCTAGGAGCAATTTGGGGCTGAGTGATCAATACATCCCAAAGAAATGGAAGCATTGGAAAGGCAGGAGGACACAACCGTGGCTGAAATGAGAAGCCAACGTCAACATAAAAGCCAAAGAGAGGGGAAACAAAAGAGCAAAAACTATTGGGAAGTTTTTAGAAACCAACAGAAGATGACTAAAAAAAAGTCATATGAGCTCAGGATGTGGAATTATGATATTGTAGTCATTAATGAGTCTGGGTATCCAAAAGTCTGAGGCATTGGGAAAGAAATGTCCCAGGCCTCATTATCTCTTGAAAACCAAGGTCCCCTGCACCAGTCACCTTTCAACTTTTATTTTGGCAGGCACATACAAACTCTACACCCTCAAAATTTCTCTTGTGAAGGCACCCCACTTACCAAGTGCTTCTTTGCGGAAAACAGCCTGTCCCAAACAATCTGATACCATCAAAATTGACCTTTCTCCGATTTAGAATCTCACCCCATGGACCAAACTTCTCTTTTTCCTTATTTACTTTGAATCTCATGACATTATTATCACTAAGTTCTGTCACCAGTCCTGGATCATTCCCTAATAGCTTATTGCACACTTCTACATCAGGAATTCTACGTATTGATTAAGGGCACACTTGACAAACTCTACCCCATCTAGTCATTTTACAGAATGGGAGTCTCAGTCAATATATGGAAAGTTAAAATCACTTACTGAATCAACCTTTATTCTTGGCATGGTCTGCGATCTCTCTACAAATTTGTTCCTCGACATCTCTCAGATTGTTGGGTGCAATCAAGTTCCAATAATGGCTACAATATCATAATTCCCTGCCCTGAGCTCATCTGGCTTTCCTACGATGCTTCCTGCATTGTGATATACACAGCTCAGCACATTCATCGCACCATGCTCAACCATTTGATTGCTGACTCTATCTGAGGTCTGAACAACATCTGACTGGTGTCAAGAAAACAACGTCTCCCTCATTGTCACAAGAACAAAGGAGCTGATTGTGGACGACAGGAGGAATGGAGACAGGCTAACCCCTATTGACATCAATGGATCTGGGTTTGAGAGTATGAACAGCTTTAAGTTCCTCAGCATAAACATCAACAAGGATATCAAATGGTCTGTACATACCAGCTGAGTTGTGAAAGAAACACAACAGCACCTCTTTCACCTCAGACAGTTGAAGTTTGGGATGGTGCCCCAAATCCTAAGAACTTTCTACAGGAACACAATTGAGAGCATCCTGACTGGCTGCATCACTGCCTTTTATGGGAACTGTACTTCTCTTAATCGCAGGACCTGGCAGAGAGTGGTGCAGACAGCACAGCGCATCTGTAGATTTGAACTTCCCACTATTCAGGACATTTTCAGAGACAGGTGTGTTAAAAGGGCCCGAAGGTTATTGGGGACCCAGTTCACCACAACGACGAACTGTTCCTGCTGCTACCATCCAGGAAACAGTACCACAGCAAAAGGACCAACAGGCTCTGGGGCATCATCTTCTACCAGGCCATCAGACTGATTAATCCACGCTGATACAATTGCATTTCTATGTTATATTGACTGTCCTATGTACAAACAATTTATTATAAATTACAAACTCCATTTCCAGAAAAGTTGGAATATTTTCCAAAATGCAATAAAAAACAAAAATCTGTTATATGTTAATTCATGTGAACCTTTATTTAACTGACAAAAGTACAAAGAAAAGATTTTCAATAGTTTTACTGACCAACTCAATTGTATTTTGTAAATATACACAAATTTAGAATTTGATGGCTGCAACACACTCAACAGAAGTTGGGACAGAGTTAAAATAAGATTGAAAAGTGCACAGAAAAGTCATGCTACTGTGACAATTATAGCTACCCGGGCTCGGGAGTACATCGGAAAACCATTGTCACTCAACACAGTCCATCGCTGCATCCAGAAATGCAAATTGAAACTGTATTACGCAAGGAGGAAGCCATACGTCAACTCCATGCAGAAACGCCGGCGAGTTCTCTGGGCCCGAGCTCATCTCAGATGGAACGAAAGACTGTGGAACCGTATTCTGTGGTCAGATGAGTCCACACTTCAGCTAGTTTTCAGAAAAAAACGGGCTTCGAGTTCTCCGTGCCAAAGGTGAAAATGACCATTGGGATTGTTATCAACAAAAGGTGCAAAAGCCAGCATCTGTGATGGTATGGGGGATGCATCAGTGCCCACGGCATGGGTGAGTTGCATGTATGTGAAGGTACCATTGACTCTGAGGCGTATATTAGGATTTTAGAGAGACATATGTTGCCATCAAGGCGACATCTCTTCCCGGGATATCCATGCTTATTTCAGCAGGACAATGCCAGACCACATTCTGCACGGGCTACAACAGCGTGGCTTTGTAGACAGAATGCGTGTGCTTGACTGGCCTGCTGCCGGTCCAGATCTATCTCCTATTGAAAATGTATGGCACATCATGCAAAGGAAAATCAGACAACGGAGACCACGGACTGTTGAGCAGCTGAAGTCTTATATCAAGCAAGAATGGACAAAATTTCCAATTGCAAATCTACTACAATCAGTATCCTCATTTCTAAAACGATTAAAATCTGTTATTAAAAGGAAAGGTGATGTCACGCAATGGTAACCATGCCTCTGTCCCAACTTTTGTTGAGTGTGTTGCAGCCATTAAATTCTAAATTTGTGTATATTTACAAAATACAATTAAGTTGGTCAGTAAAACTATTGAAAATCTTTTCTTTATAATTTTGTCAGTTAAATAAAGGCTCACATGAATTAAAATATCACAGATTTTTGATTCTATTGTATTTTGGAAAATATCCCAACTTTTCTGGAAATGAGGTTTGTAGTATAAATTACATAATGCACATTTAGACGGAGACATAACATAAAGATTTCTAAACCTTGTGCATGTGAAGGATGTATGTAATAAAGTCAATTCAATTCACCCTCTCCACTATCTGTTCTGCCATTCCCCCTTCAACTTATTTTAACCACATCACCCTTCCCCCCACACTAGCACTAGCAATCCTTACCACTAGGATATTATTCCCCTTTTGTTCTGTTCTCCTAACAAACAAATCCCCTATCATCCCTTTGACTTTCCTCTGCCAGGTAATCCCCCCAACAGTTTCCTAAGTGGTCCACCTGCTGTTGTGCGGGATAGCAACAAGAGTGCTCTGTGATGGCTGTTTAAACTCTTTCCCCTTCCTGACTCTCACCTAGTTTCTTGTGTCCTGCATCTTAGGTGTAACTCACCTCTCTTCATGTCATATCTCTCACCCCCTCCAACTCCTGGATGATCCGGAATTCATCCATTTCATGTTGCAACTCCTTAAAGTGCAGGGCTACAAGCTGCAGCTGGATGCACATCCTGCTTGTGAGGGCATCAGGGACACTGGAGGTCTCCCCACATTCCCGCCAATGTCCCCTCTAATTTGTAATGATCAGCGTGCACATAAATCTTGTACTGTGCATTTTCATACCCAGCGATAACATGTGCACAGTGAATTTTATATAGAGAGGTATTCATTTTAACAGCTCACAAATAACTGTCGATAAGAACTTTGATCTTCTCTGGGATCGACCGAGTTCATCTGCACACTCACACAAACTATGTAGCAGGCCTGTAACGGGTAATGAAGGAATTTCTCTCCAGAGCTTTTGCACATTTTCCATATGTAGTTTTCTTGCTAAAATGCACTTCTATGAGTCAGATTTCCAAATATCACTCCACTTCTTCCCACTTGCAAATTATCCAGCAACTTCTGCATCGCCACAATACACACAGGTAACACAAGTTTCTATATTGGACATAAATATTTCTCCTGAACCCTCCTGAGAAATTGAGGATATATATAAAACGTAATTTTGAACCTATGTAACCTCTGGTTAAAAGAATAATTGGGACTGAATAGGAATTTTTGAACTGAAGTAAACTCTGTCTTCAGCGGTTAGCTGAGACAGGCTCATTACCAGTTCTCTGCGGCTTGCAGAGAGACACACTGAGAGCTGATAATAGATTATACATTGTACCCTCATTAGTTCATAACATTATATATTGTACCCTTGTTTGAGTACAGAGAGGACTACTCGCCGATAAGGACAGGAATGAACATCTGCCTGTAATTAAGTCAGGGCCTTGCAAAGGGAATAACTGATTTTCATTTTTAAAATCTTTTTTATTAATTATTATTAAAGATCAACAAAATTATTATTAAAGATAAGGATCAAAAGTTCGACTTCTGATTTTCTCCAAACTAAGACATAGCATCACCTGAGAGAACCGTTGTATCAAAGTAGGAGCAGAAGCACCTTTCCATTTCAACAAAACAGCTTTTCTGGCCAATTATGTCACAAATGCAATTACATCTTGGTCTGATAGAGAAATACCATGAATACATTGAGGGATTATACCAAACAAAACTGTCAATTTATGAGGTTGTAAATTAATTTTTAAAACTTTAGAAATTGTCGAGAAAATAGATTTCCAAAAATGTTTCAATACAGAACACGACCAAAACATGTGTGTCAATATAGCTGTCTCAGTTTTACATCTATCACACTGACTATCAACATTCGGAAACATTTTAGACAGTCTCTCCTTTGTCAAATAGTAATGATGTACAATTTTAAATTGAATTAAAGAGTGACTGGCACAGATCGAAGAAGAGTTAACCAACTTCAAAATCCGCAATCAATCCTCTGTTATCAAGGTCATGTTAAGCTCTGTCTTCCAATCTTGCTTAATCTGAAGTGAAGGGTAATTATGCTGTTGTAACAATAAATTATAAATTTTCCCAATAAAACCTTTCATGAAAGGGCTCATTTTTAAAACATCAAGAGAGACAATGCATTTGGGGAGACTTAGAAAAGGATGAATATATAACATTTAACAGTCTCCAAGTGTTAGAGAAGGAATAACGGCCCTTTACAAAACCTGTTTTGTCCTGAGAGATAATTTTAACTGGTATATTCTCCAGCCTATTAGCCATTATATTTGAAAGAACTTTAGCATCCTTATTTAATAATGAAATAGGTCTATATGAAGCACAGTGTGTAGGGTCTTTATCTTTCTTAAGAATTAAAGAAATAGAAGCTTCATAAAATGTGGGAGGTAACTCTCCTATCAAAAAAGAATCTTTAAACATTTCCAACAAATATGGAGAAAGCAATTTTTCATTCTTTTATATAATATCCTACAGAATAACCATCCAGTCCAGGAGCTTTACCAGATTGCATTGAAAAAAAAGCTTTCTGAATTTCATTTTCAGTAATAGGAGCATCAAGAGTTTGTTGATCATCAACAGAAATTCGAGAAAAATTGATCTTTTGTAAATAGGCACTCATTTTAGAAGGATCAACTGAAAACTGAGATTTATAAACATCAATGTAAAAGTCTTGAAAATTTTTATTAATGTCTTCATAATTACATGATAAACCACCATCTCTCTTACGAATTTTTAAAGTGTATCTTTTGGCTCTAGCTGCTTTTATTTGAGATGCTAACAGCTTATTATTAGCATCTCATTATTACTATTATTAGCAATGCTGCCTACCTTTCCGATTTCACACTCTACTGATATCACGGACAAAATTTTCGGTTTAAATCCTTATCAGAAGGGATTAATAGCAACTATTTATGACATAATTATGAAAATACAGCCAGGTATATCTGATAAATTTAAAAATGAATGGGAAAGGGAACTTCACCTTCACTTACCTATATATCTTCCTCTATATTGGCTAACTATATAATGATACAATTCAAGGTACTGCATAGGACCCACATCTCTAAAGTTAATCTAGCTCGTTTTTACTCCCATATAAATCCTATTTGTGACAGATGTCACTTTGAGGTGGCTCCTTTGACTCATATGTTATGGTCCTGCCCTCGCTTGGAAAAATTCTGGAAAGCTATTTTTGATATTATTTCAAAAGTTTTGCATTTTTATTTACAACCCCATCCTATTACAGCAATTTTTTGTTGGCCAATGACGGAACGTAGACCTTTATCCTCTTCAGCCTGTCAGATGGTTGCCTTTGTTACATTAATGGCCAGAAGGTCCATTTTATTGAATTGGAAAGAGACCAACCCCCCAACTACATTTCAATGGTTTTCCCAAACTATATCATGTTTCAATTGAGAAAAAATCAGAAGTGTCATTTTTGATCCTTCGGTTAAATTTGAAGAGACTTGTAAGCTATTTATTCAACATTTTCATCTGATGTAGTTTGACCTTTTCCAAATCCTTTTTACTAACTTAGAATATATGAATAGAGGAGCTGAGCTGACGACATTAATGAACGTATTCAATCTAATATATTGGTTCAGCCTTGTTTTGTTCTGTTTGCTTTTTTGGGGGCGTTTAGCAATTAGTTCTATTTTTTAGCTTTCTTTTGCTTTTTGGGGTTCTTCTTTGCCATATCCCTTTCTTTTTATTTATTTTTTTTCTTCATGATTAATTATATCGAGAGTTTGGAAGTCTATTACACTTGTACTATTTGTAGTATTTTGTATATGTTTATTAACAATAAGGTAATTCCAATCTCTTCATATCACTTTTGTTATTATGTTTATGAACTTGGTAGTCATAGTCATAGTCATACTTTATTCATCCTGGGGGAAATTGGTTTTCATTACAGTTGCACCATAAATAATAAATAGTAATAAAACCATAAATAGTTAAATAGTAATATGTAAATTGTGCCAGGAAATAAGTCCAGGACCAGCCTACTGGCTCAGGGTGTCTGACCCTCCAAGGGAGGAGTTGTAAAGTTTGATGGCCACAGGCAGGAATGACTTCCTATGACGCTCTGTGTTGCATCACAGTGGAATGAGTCTCTGACTGCATGTACTCCTGTGCCCACCCAGTACATTATGTAGTGGATGGGAGACATCGTCCAAGATGGCATGCAACTTCGACAGAACTTGAAAATTTCTGTCCAAGTTGCATTCTGTCCAATAGAAAGATTTAAAAAGAAAGCCTATTATTTTTTATCTCCAAACACATAAAATTGACTTTTCAATTTAAGCAAATTTCTATCATTAGAATAAGTTGATCATAAATTATATTGTGATGGTAGTTCAACCCTTTGTTTGAATAAATCACTGTTAGGAGAGATTGCATAATTATTACCCGAGTCTTTAATTTGTTTTGAAATCTTATCTAACTCTGTTTTTGTCCGTTTCTTAAGCTTAGCTAAATAGGAGATTATCTGGACGCGCATAACACTGTATACTTTAAATATATCCCATTTAATCAATTTTGACACATCTCCCGTATTATTAAAAAGAAAAAAAAATACCTGAGTCTCAATAATTTGACGAAGTCCAAACTTTGTAATCAATTTTCTGGAAAACGCCAAGGCAAATATGCAATAATGACATAATTCAATTCAAAAGCTAAGTTTAAAGGCGCATTATCCGAGAAAATGATAGCATCATATTCACATTTCTGGACTTTGGACAGCAATCGGAGAGATCAGCTATAAAATAATCAATTCTCAATTTTTTTTATGAACCTGTGAAAAAAAAGAATATTCTCTATCATTTGGATGCAATGTCTCCAAACCTCAACCTGGCAATAATCAATTAAAAAAGAGTTAATAAGTGATGCAGAACAACTCGGAAGCCACTGACTGGTTGAACTCTTGTCAATCAAAGGACTTAAACAACAGTTGAAATCACCAAACATTAACAACCTATATTTATTTAAATCCGGCAATAAAGTAAATGCATTTCTAAAACAAGGAGGATCATCTACATTCGGTCCACACAGATTAACCAGGACAACTTTTCTATTACAAATTGTTCCTTTAACAATTAAAAATCTACCATTAATATCTGACACAATGTCTTCTTGGATAAATAAAATATTAGATTTAATAAAATTAGATACTCCCTTTGTTTTATTTTGCCAAGTAGCGTGAAATTGAAGGCCCTTCCACATTTAAAAAAAATCAATTTTGATTGCTCATTTTGATGTGCGTTTGTTGAACAAAAATTATATTGGGTTGGAATCGATTAATGATTTTAAAAGTCTTCTTTCACTTAAAAGGATGATTCCAACCACATACGTTCCAACTTATAATATTTATCTGTCCAGCTACCACAAAAAAAAAATATTTAACACATAATTACATGCATGCCAGTGCGAGCTAGTCAAAACTGGCGGTGATAAGTATAACCATATACAAAACACGAACGCTCCGGAACTCCGTAATGGGAAAAAAATACAATAAAGGAAACTAAAATTAATCCTACAATTAATCTTATAACTCAAAACTAACCCCAGTCCTCCCATCACCCTGAAAAGCCCGAAATTCAGACAAAAAGAGCCAAAATGCGTTCCCATAGAAGTAAAAAAAGAGACACACTCCGCGAGCTGCCCATTTTAATGGTGATTTTAAATCTTTCATTAATTCCTCCCCCTAGTTACAGAAAAAAAAAACACACACAGCCCTAAAATAGGAAAGCCCTGCAGAGGGGAAAAAAAATATTTATACCTAATCCTTAAAAATAAGCTGGGGAATGCAGAAACAATCTCCAAAAATACCAAAACCATAAAATTAAACAAAAAGAAGAATGTCTTTGTAATCTCTAAGGAAGAAAAATCAGCACCATTTTCCATTTAACTTACACACCCAATGAAAATCTGTTTTTAGAAGAGAAAACTAAGTATCTATCTGCTAAGCACTCCCAACTTTGTAGATATAAGAAAAAGTCCTTATGAACTATGAACACTATAACTTAATTAATGGAAAAAAAGAGGATAGACACAAATAATCAAACTGGTTAATAATCTCTCCGCTGTGTTAATTCGCTCAGTAAACCAAACAGATTTTGGAAATGTCATTCATCAGTCACATCAAAAAGTTCACATCTTCTTTAAATGGTCCATCGATCAAAGGACATCTGAAGTAAATCAGAAATCTTGAAAGCTTTTTTTTCTTTCTGAAATAACAATAATTCACCAGACCTAAAATGATTCAAACCTCGGCTGCAACCGAAATAGAGTTAACATAGTCCAATGCTGCTTTGGAGTCCAGAAAAATAGGAGAAGGTGAATATTTGGGAACTAATTTTAATCGGGCTGGATAGCAAAGTGATGGGAATAATCACAGGAATGATCATCTGTCTGTAATTTAGTCAGGGCCTTGCAAAGGGAATAACTGATAAGGCTTGGACAGTGCATTCATCTGTAATTAAAACCTTGATTTAGCCAACTGTCTTATCTAAGTAATTAAGTTTTGCACCAACAGATTTGGTGGGCGTACCAGTTCAAATGACATCTTCTAATAGTAATGTCTGGGGTTAGTGTGTGTGTATATATATATATATAGCTGTAACCTGATTAAGTCAGTCCACTTGTCAGATGGTGGCAGTGCTTACGTGCCTTCCCTTTGACAACTGGATCTCAAACCCCTACAGGAGAATGCACAATAAACTGTGGTGGCGATAAGAACCTGGTCTCCCGAGTTTTATTCAGATTCAACTTTAACATTTGGCATCATGAACAGGATCCCAATATAGCGAGTGCCAAGCAGACGGACTGAGTAAGCGGCTGGACCACTCTGGGAACTGCGGAGACCGACCGGGCGCCCAACAGGTATTTTACCTTTTGTCGCTCTCCTTTGGAGGTACGGTCCCTCGCCCAAGGCTGATCACATACCTTAATGGGATCGGGAAAGAATCTGTCCAGAGACTTGTATAAGGTAGGCAAAATAAGTGGGCAGGAGGTGGTACCAGGTAAATTTTACTAAGTGGGCAGGAGGCAGACGTACCGGGTAAATTTATTAAGTGGGCAGGAGGTGCTAGCCGGGTAAATTTATCTGATTGTTAACTGAGCAGGGGGCTTTGTGCCTGATAAATTACTTAGAGATCATGGGTCAATTGCAGTCGATTGATACGAGTGAGCGAGGAGCAGCCCTACACAATTTGTGTGAGAGTTTTCCAGACAAGGAAAAAGATTTGCCAATGTTGAGTGCAGCACTGAATAAGAAATTGGGGGACAAAATGTGGCCATGGGGTGGGAGGGGGGCAACCTGGGATATTACCTCATGAGGACAAGCAGTAAATTTGATATGGAAGAAGAACTGTGGAAAGAAGTGGAAATTGTTGAAAAGGGAATGGAAGGAAAATGCAGATGTAAAGTAGAACAGTATATTATTAGCAAGTTGGAGGAAAACTGCATGTGAGAAAGGGATCGAAGTATGTACTGCAGAAGGAACGCCAAAGGTCGGGAGACGCTAAAAGCGAAGCGTGAATGGGTGAACGGGCACCAAAAATGAGAGAAGGAAAAACAACTTAAGCAAACCAAGGCCGAGATAGATAGGAGAGAAGGGCAGGAATGTCACACTAAACTTCGAACTGATAGGAAAATAAGGGATCTCGAACCCATGTCTGGCAGACCGACCCTGTTTGAGGGCAGTCACTGTGATGAGGTGTGGGCACCCACCATACACCCCCACCTTATCAGGGGCCAAGTGCACCCAGTGCCCCTGAACCCCAATCCTCGGGGTACTCAGACATAGTGGCCACTCAGGTAAGACAGCGGCGACAGGGGAGGGGAGGTCCCTATACCCTGAGATCCAGAAAGGGAATACCGAAGATTATTCCGAGACAGGAAGGGAAGAATCCAATAAAACACCAGAATTAATGGCTCCACAGGGACAATTGCCCACCCAAATGCTGCCCAATCCACGAGCAGGAGGAGGGACAGCCCTCAGTGATTCCTCTGTATGCACCCTGGAAGCCTCAGGAAATGATAATGATCATGAATCAGGCCCCAGATAGAAAAGAAAAACCAGCACAGTTTGCTCAGTATGTCCGCAGTACTACACAAATGTATAATGCGTCCCGGGAAGATTTATTCGGTCTCTGCTGCACGATTCTCTCAGCTGCTGAGGGGCTGAAATGAAAGGCAGAATTGAGATACCAAACCTATCAGGACTTACAGGTGGGAAACCATAAAGAGAATAAGCAGACAGACCAGATTATTCAAGCCTTGGAAACAGCTCTCCACCAACCTGTAAACATCACTAAAGTACTTGAATGCAAACCTAAGCCTGGGGAATCTAGACCAGATGATTGGGAGCGATTTGTGGCCTGCTACGGCACTTTCACAGGAGACCAAGCCTTTAATGATGGGAATCCGTCCCCCCAGTTTAATGCCTTACTGCTCCAATGCTTACCAACTAAGTTAGCCAACATGATTAAAACAAATAATATGGATTGGCCTGACAGTGAACGAAATCTCAGTAATACTAGATGGGCTGTTAACTGTTAGTTGCTTATTACCAAAATGGCTTCTCGGAAGTGTTATACTAAAATGGCTTCTCGCACTATTAACTGCTGAGCAAGGGGTTCTCTGTAACCGCATATTTGGGTTATACTCAGTGATAATGGAAATTGTATTCATTTGCTAACCAATGGAAGTCATGTCCTGTTATCTTGTATGTGTGTGCTGAGTTGAGGAGCGCGGGTTTTTCTCGGGAGGCGAGCAGACAGGACAGACGCGCGGGGAACGGACAGCAGTTCCAGGGCAGTAGATACCGGACCTCGGGGGTCCAGAGGATGGACAGAGTCTCGGAAGGACTCTGTGGATGGAATCGGAGGCGTGAGCTCCAACGTATGAAAATATTATGTGCAGAAGACTGATAAGTTACTGATGTGGCACCTTTTCTCCAGCAACTTTTGCATCGCCACAATGCACACAGGGGACACCAGTTTCTATATTGGACATAAATATTTCCCCTGAACCCTCCTGAGGAATTGAGGATATACAAGAACATCATTTTGAACAATGTAACCACTGGCTAAAAGAATAATTGGGACTCAATAGGAATGTTTGAACTGAAGTAAACTCTGTTTTCAGCGGTTAGCTAAGACAGGCTCATTACCAGTTCTCTGCGGCTTGCAGAGAGACGCACTGAGAGCTGATAACATTGTACATTGTACCCTCATTAGTTGATAACATTATACATTGTACCCTTGTTTGAGTAAAGGGAGGAGGACTTGCCGATAAGGACAGGAATGAACATCTGTCTGTAATTAAGTCAGGGCCTTGCAAAGAGAATAACTGATAAGGACTGGACAGCACATACATCTGTAAATAAAACGGTGATTTAGCAAACTCCCTTATCTAAGTAATTAAGATTGGCACCAACAGACTTGGTGGGTGTACCAGTTCAAATAACATCTTGCAATATTAATGCATGGGGCTCACTATGTATAAATACACGGCTGTAACCCGACTAAGTCAGTCCAATTGTCAGATGGTGGCAGTGCTTACCTGCCTTCCCTTTGACAACTGGGTCTCAAACTCCTGCAGGAGAATGCACAATAAACTGTGGTGACGATAAGAAGCTGGTCTTCCGAGTTTTACTCAGATTCAAGTTTAACATTTGGCGTTATGAACAAGATCCCAATATAAAGAGTGCCAAGCAGACGGACTGAGTAAGCAGCTGGACCACTCTGGGGACTCCGGACACCGACTGGGTGCCCTTCAGTCGCTCTCCGTTAGTTCCTTTGGAGGTACGGTCCCTCGCCCAAGGCTGATCGCATACCTTGACGGGATTGGGACAGAATCTGTCAGGAGACTCGTATAAGGTAGGCAAAAGTGGGCAGGAGGCGGTACTGGGTAAATTTTACTGGGTGGGCAGGAGGTGGATGTGCTGGGTAATTTACTTGGAGAACATGGATCCACTGCAGTCGATTGATACGAGTGGGCCAGGAGCAGCCCAACATAATATGTGTGGGAGTTTTCCAGACTCGAAAAAGATTTGCGAATGTTGAGTGCAGCGCTGAATAAGAAATTGGGAACAAAATGTGGCCACTGGGGGGGAGGGGAGAACCTGGGATATTACCTCATGAGAACAAGCAGTAAATTCGATATGGAAAAAGAACTGTGGAAAGAAGTGGAAATTGTTGAAAAGGGAATGGAAGGAAAATGCAGATGTAAAGTGGAACAGTATATTATTAGCAAGTTGGAGGAATAATGCATGTGAGAAGGGGATCGAGGTATGTACTGCAGAAGGAATGCCAAAGGTTGGGAGATGCTAAAAACGGAGCGTGAATGGGTGGATGGGTGCCGAAAATGAGAGCAGGAAAAACAACGTAAGCAAACCAAGGCCGGCCTGGATAGGGGAGAAGGGCAGGAACGTCAGTCTAAAGTTCAAACTGATAGGGAAACAAGGGATCCCAAACCCATGTATGGCATACTGACCCAGTTTGAGGACAGTCAACGTGATGAGGTGTGGGCACCCACCGTACACCCACCACCTTACCAGGGGCCAAGTGCACCCCGTGCTCCCAAACCCCAATCCTCCCAGTACTCAGATATGATGGCGGCTCAGGTAAAACAGCGGCACAAGGAAGGAGTGGCACTCTATACCCTGAGATCCAGAAAGGGAATACCGAGGATTATTCCGAGACAGGGAGGGAAGAATCCAATAAAACACCCGAGTTAATGGCTCCACAAGGACAATTGCCCACCCGAATGCTGCCCAATCCACGAGCAGGAGGAGGGACAGCCCTCAGTGATTCCTGTGTATGCACCCTGGAAGCCTCAGGAAATGATAATGATCATGAATCAGGCTCCAGATAGAAAAGAAAAACCAGCACAGTTTGCTCAGTATGTCCGCAGTACTATACAAGAGTTTAATGTGACCCTACAAGATTTATTCGGTCTCTGCTGCATGATTCTCTCAGCTGATGAGGGGTGGAAATAGAAGGCAGAATTGAGATACCAAACCTATCAGGATTTACAGGCGAGAAACCATAATGAAAATGAACAGACAGACCAGATAATTCAAGCATTGGAAAGGGCTCTCCGGCAACCTGTAAACATCACTAAGGTACTTTAATGCAGACCTAAGCCTGGGGAATCGGGACCAGACTATTGGGAGTGATTTGTGGCCTGCTACAGCACTTTCGCAGGAGACCAAGCCTTTAATGATGGGAATCTGTTCGCCCAGTTTAATGCCCTACTGACAATATGGATTGGCCTGACAATAACCGAAATCGAATGCAACGAGCTTTGACATATTACTGGGACAGGACTTTCAAATCTCAATCAATCCTGAAGGGAACTAATATTAAAGGTGAATATCTTCAGCAGGGTGAAGGACGCAAGCTGGCTATATCTGGGGATCAGAAATGGGAACAAAAACCTACCAAGGGACAGATGGGGACAACAACCCATTTAGAAATTGACAAGCAAGGATGCTTCCAACCGTGAGTACCACCCCTCAGAAAAAACCTCATGTAATATTGTAAGTTGCTGGAATTCCAATTTCGTTTATGATTGATATGGGGGCAACCACAACCCCACTCTATCAGGAAATAGTATCACAAAATGGATTCCAGCTATCAGACGCTACAATCAATCTGTCTGGGTTTGAAGGCACAGAACGCACATATTCACGTACCCAGCCACTGCAGGTTGAATTCCAGGGGAGCCAGTGTGAGGTTTCATTTACAGTCACCGCCAGCATTACTGGCCGAAGTTCCGGATTTCCTTTGGCGACAGACAGGACTGGTGGTTCCCCATACCACCGTCAGGGTTTGCCCTGGGTTCAAGCCAAAGAGCCTAGGGTTCCTTGCCTACACCCTGACGAAACAAGCCTCCAGCTCAGAGGGAGAACGGCAAGACTTGGCCGTGGGCCAACTGCACTACTGGTGCATACTTTTCAGGGGGACGCCTCTGAGGAGGAGCGCAAACTGTGGTCCCAGATGGGGGGCCAGAAAGACCCCGATCTAGGTTTTTGGATCAGCCCAGCGGGGCAGGTTTGTGTTCCTGCACAGTTTTTACCAATGTTGGTGGATTAAACGTAATTGTACACACATGGGAAAGGAGGGAAAGGTTGGTAACCTGAACCCTGCACACACATCAGACATCTTTTCGCCAAAAAAAATCTCTCATCTCAGTTTTAAAGGGAAGCATCTTTATTCTGAGACTGTGCTGTCAGATCACAGACTCTCCATCTAATGGAAACATCCTCTCCATGTCCACTGTCTCCAGGCTTTTCAGCATTCGGTAGGTTTACTTAATCATACATCCCCCCATCACCCCCACCGTCCCTCTGAACTACATTGTGCACAGGTCCAGAACCATCAAATACTCCTCATACTGTGACGGGGGTCGTGAATCACCCCTATGAACTGTGCTTTTGAAAAGAGAGAGAGAGGGGTGTTCAACACCAGACACCTTGTTAAAAGAGAGAGAGAGAGAGGCGAGGACTGCTTTGAGATGATGTTATGGTTTTTTGGCAGCATGTTTGGTTTGTATGAGTTGATTGGGGAAAACCCTTTTTGATTTGCTTGTGTGGAATAACAGCAGAAATGGACGTTAGTGTTGAGAGGTTTCTGTTGGACCCAACCCCTGAAGCGTTGGATGATGCTAAGAGGGGTGTGCTGTTGGGAATTGCTCAAATGTTAAAAGTTAAGGTGATCACTAGAATGAGGAAGGTGTTAATAGAGGTGTTAATAGTCATAGTCATACTTTATTGATCCCGGGGGAAATTGGTTTTCATTACAGTCGCACCATAAATAATAATTAGTAATAAAACCATAAATAGTTAAATAGCAATATGTAAATTGTGCCAGGAAATAAGTCCAAGACCAGCCTATTGGCTCAGGGTGTCTGACCCTCCAAGGGAGGAGTTGTAAAGTTTAATGGCCACAGGCAGGAATGACTTCCTATGACGCTCTCTGTTGCATCTTGGTGGAATGAGTCTCCGGCTGAATGTACTCCTGTGCCCACCCAGTGCATTATGTAGTGGATGGGAGACATTGCCCAAGATGGCATGCAACTTGGACAGCATCCTCTTTTCAGACACCACCATCAGAGAGTCCAGTTCCATCCCCCAAACATCACTGGCCTTACGAATGAGTGTGTTAATTCTCTTGGTGTCTGCTACCCTCAGCCGGCTGCCCCAGCACACAACAGCAAACATGATACCACTGGCCACCACAGACTCATAGAACATCCTCAGCATTGCCCGACAGATGTTAAAGGACCTCAGTCTCCTCAGGAAGTACAGACGGCTAATAGCACAACATCAGATATCCATAGGAATGTTTGAAGAGGATATGTGGGATATGTTCATTGGAAGGGAAACTACTGAGGCTGAGGTTCAGTTGAAATTGCAATTGAAATTAAAACAACTTGAGGCTGATGAAGCAGAAAGGCGGAGGATCCATGAGGCCAGAGAGGCAGAAAAACAGAAACGGTTTGAAAGGGAGATGTGGCAGCTGGGAGGTCCAGTGTCGGACCCTCATTATTTTTACAGCTGAAAAGAGCTTGCGGTGATTGAAAAATTTACAAGTTGTGTTTCTGATGATGTAAGGGCATATCTAGATGAAGAGGATGCCGCCACCCTGCAGGGGTCTGTTAAGGAAGCAGACGAAGTTGATTAACCCACGAGGTTGAGTTTACTCCAGATGAGAGTTTGCCAAAGAGTAGCTGGGAGGTTCTGGGTGACCTTGAATTTGAAACTGGGACTAGAGCTGACAGCCCAGAAAAGGCAGCTGTACCGATTGCCTGTGTTCAGGTTGTTGAAGTACCTGTGGATTCACAGGGTACTGAACCTTGTGTTGAAGCTCAGTTAAGGTCTGAGGTGTCTGACTTGGTTGAAAAGGAATGCAGTTTTTTGTGTCAGATGGCTTTAGTTCAGTGAATAAGGGGTTAACCTTGGTACCAGGGAAAACTGAGGATTCTCAGTCACTTGTGTTAGTCAGTGTTCTAAAAGTTAGTGATGAGATAAAAATTCCTGAGGTAAGTGTTACTGAAAATATTGGGAAAAGTGTTGTTCCTGGACTTTTGAATAAAGTACTTGTGAAGGTTGGATTGGTTGCGCGACCTTTAACCCTGCTTGCAGGAGAAAGGCCTGCTGAGCAAGTATGTGCCACTCTGTTGAATTTTGTTTTAACATTTGGAGGTAAGTACTTGCAAGGTTATGATGTTGTTCATGATGATGTTGTGGAAAAGAAGGAAGTTTGTTATGGTTTTGAGAAAAAGCCATCTGTAGGAGTTGCTATGGAAACAAGTCAGAAAAGAGATCGTAGAAATCAGATAAGTGGATTGTTTGGATACGTGGATCTTCCAGAATATACACATGGTTTTTATAAGTCTGGTGATAATGCTAAGTTTAGTAAACAATGGGGGGAGATTGACACCTCTCCAAGATGATGATGTGTGATAGACTTTTCTACCTTCCATATTCCAGCAGGACTTGGAGGGTAGTAAAGGTGATAACAGTAAGGTGTATGGGAAAGGTTTGTCCTTATTGAGGGAGGAATTGATAGAGGAACAGAAGCGAGATTCTGAAATGATGGCTTTAAAGGAGACAGCTGTCACAGAAGAGGAGGTTCAGAGAGAGTCAGCAGGTTATTATCTTAAAGATGGGGTGTTGAGGAAGTGGAGATCAGCCACTGTGCCTGCAAGTGAGGATTGGGCTATTGTGCATCAGGTAGTGCTTCCAAAAGTTTACAGGGCTGAAATTTTAAACATGGCTCACAGTATGCCTTTAGGTGGACATCATGGAGTGAGAAAGACAGTGAATAGTCATACTTTAAAAATCCTGGGAGAAAAAGAATTATGAAGGAATTTTACTGGCCTAATTTAAGAAAGGATGTTGTGAATTTTTGCAGGACTTTTCATACCTGTCAGGTTGGGGGGAAATCTAATCAGTTTATTCAAGTAGCACCACTTAGACCAATACCTGCCTTTGGTGAGCCTTTTTTGAGGGTCATAGTGGATTGTGTAGGCCCATTTCCAAAGACTGCAGCTGGTCATCAGTATGTGTTAACAATTATGTGTGCTGTGTCTAGTTTCCCTGAAGCCGTGCCTCTTGGAAACATCAAGGCCAAGACTGTGGTAAAAGCACTCAGTAGGTTTTTCATACTGGTAGGTCTTCCCAAAGAAATTCAATTTGACCAGGGTTGTAACTTTACTTCGAGAATATTCCAGGGGATAGTTGGAGAATTGGGAGCTAGGTACATTGGGACATCTGCATATCACACAGAGTCCAAGGGAGCCTTGGAATGGTTCAACTCAACTCTTAAGGCCATGATTAAAACATATTGTGTGGAAAATGGGGAAAAAGAAACAGCATGAGGGGGTTCCCCTACTCTTATTTGCTGTTGGAGATTTGATTAAAAAATCATTGGAATGTCGTCTATTTGAACCTGTGTGCGGTCACAGGCCAAAAGGACCTTTGACCCTACTCAGAGAACTATGGTCTGATTTGGAAATATGGGTCAATGTGCGTGAGAGACTTAACAAGGTTTGTGACCTTGCAAAGGAAAGTTTGCAGAATGTTCAAATTAAAATAAAACACTTGTTTGATAAGGTGGTACCTGTGGGTACTGTTATGAAAACAAATGGAGTCGTGATGGCTGATCATTTTAACCTACTGAATCTAGTATCAACAAGATTTAAGAATTCCATTGTTTTGAAAAATATTACTGATAAGGTCCATCAGTTGGAGCCTACACTGCAAAAACAATTGCAAGAATTAATTAGCAAGCATTAAGATTTATTTCCTGACATTCTAAGACAGTGTAGCTCTGTGGGGCATGACATCATTGTAAATTCAGCCCAGCCAATCAAAGAGCATCCTTACGGAATGAATTTAGAGAAAAGTAAAATGGTTGAACAAGAAACTGGAAACAAGAAGGAACAAGGGAAGAGAGTGGATGACTATATTGATAGAGTGGGAAAGGCTAAATACCTTACAAAAATTGACATGTTAAAAGGATACTGGGGTGTTCCTTTAACAGAGAGGGCTAAAGAAATATCAGCATTTTTGGCATCATCTGGACTGTATGAGTATAATATTTTACTCTTCGGGATGAAAAGTGCTCCAGGGATATTTCAAAGAATGATCAATTCTGTGATTAGAGGTTTAGAAAACACAGGGGCTTATATTGATGATTTAGTGGTCTGGAATGACACGTGGGAAGAGCATATTGCAGGTCTGGAAAAACTGTTTGAAAGACTTTCCAAGGCCAATCTTACTGTGAACCTGGATAAGAGTGAATCTGGCTATGCCACAGTTACATATCTAGGCTCTGTAGAAGGCCACGGCCAACTGACTCCTGTACAGGCCAAGGTTCAAGCTATTGCTGAGGTTCCTGTTCCGACCGGCAAGAAAGCTTTGAGGAGATTTTTAGGAATGGTTGGGTATTATCGTAAGTTTTGTAAGAACTTTGCTGACATTGCTCTCCCCCTAACAAAACTCCTAGGGAAGAGTGAAAGATTTGTATGGAGTGACCTTTGCCAGGAAGCATTTGAACAACTAAAAGCCATCCTGTGTTATCACCATGTGCTCAAAGCATCTGATTTTTCCAAACCATTTTCTATAGCAACAGACGGTAGTGACGAACCTGCTGGGGCAGTACTGTTGCAGAAGGGTGTGGATGACATTGAACACCCAGTAGCTTATTTCTCCAAGAAATTTAATGGGCACCAGAAAAATTATTCTACTGTTGAAAAGGGATTACTAGCACTTATTCTGGCTTTACAACATCTTGAAGTCTATGTTTGCCCCGCCCAGAGACAACTTGTGGTTTACTTGGATCACAATCCGTTGGTGTTTCTAACTGAGATGAAGGATAAAAATAAATGGTTCTTAAATTGGAGTCTGATATTGCAAGAATATGACCTGAAAATCAAACACGTGGAAGGTACTGACAATATTATACTTGATTATTTATCCAGATGTTAAGTTAGAAATTGTACACGTTTTTGCTCTGTTATCTGATGATTATACACATATTGTTTTAAACTCTGTAATTTCTATTTAAACTAAAAGTTTTGCCTGTGTCAAATTTTTTTCGAAGGAAGGGGGTGTGACAGGGGTTGTGAATTACCCCTATGAATTGTGCTTTTGAAAAGAGAGAGAGATGTTCAACACCAGACACCTTGTTAAAAGAGAGAGAAAGAAGGAGAGAGAGAGGTGAAGACTGCTTTGAGATGATGTTATGCTTTTTCGGCAGCATGTTTACACTTTTGCAAGGACAATCTCAGCTTCTGTACTCTTACAGAGAGAAGGGATGAGCGACTTGATAGGCAGTTGGTATTCAGTGCGGTGAGATAAATAGAAGGTCAGATGATAGACCTACAGACACAATGGTTTTGGACACTGAATGAGCTTTGTTGTGCCCACAGAAAAGGTGGGTTTTGGAGAATCGATTAGTGGCTCTTGAAGTGTGAAAAGGGTGTGACCTGTGGGGAGTTATTTGTGTGTCCAACCCTGGCCTGGGTTGATAATTCTACCAGAGAAGAACGGTCCCCTTGGTTGTGGTCACAGTAGGTGACTTCTAATGGATTTCGGAGGATAACGGGAAAATCGACAGCGTCAGCTCACCTGAAGACTCAAATCTCTCCATCACTACTCAACTCAATACCACAAACTGAACTGAACTTTACTCATCATCATAAGACTATCTATTTACCCCTAGACTTGAAGAAGCTTGATTTCCATATTCATTGCTAACCTGTTTGATATATCTGCATTTATATTACTGTATTGCATAGTTACTAATAAATAATATTAGTTAATAGCAATACAGGACTCCAAACTGTTTTCAATTTCTGCTGGTTCTTTAACCCGTCACGGGGTATGTGACAATACATAAAGCCGATCATTCCTGATATTATTCTTTTAAACCTTGTTAGCAACAAATGTACAGAACACATTTCCAGGAATAACAGACAAATTGGTACCAGAGAAAAGTTGTGCTTTCTTTCATGTTCTACTATCACAGAACGAGCCAATTGCATTCCCAGGTTAAAGCAGGTTCATTTCAGGAAATATAAACCAGACCAGGGTGAGTGACATTAAAAAAAAACTGGAATTACCAGAAACACTCAGCAGGTAAGGAACAGCTGTAGGGAGAGGAACAAATTTAACGATTCAGGTTAATAACGTTTTATCAGAATGGTCTCACACATTTTCAGTTTTTAGTGCAGATCTCCTGCATCTTGCTTTTATGTTTTATTTCCACTGCCTGATAGACAGGTGACAGTGAGGGGGAATTTACAAACACAGTTTGAACACTGGTCTATTTCTACTGATGCAAACACAGAGCAGCCACTACCTGTGAGGATGGAATGGGAACGCATCCTCTCCTCAGATTACAAGCAACACACATAAAAGTTGCTGGTGAACGCAACAGGTCAGGCAGCATCTCTAGGAAGAGGTACAGTCGACGTTTCAGGCCGAGACCCTTGTCCTAACTGTACCTCTTTCTAGAGATGCTGCCTGACCTGCTGTGTTCACCAGCAACTTTTATGTGTGTTGCTTGAAATTCCAGCATCTGCAGATTTCCTCGAGTCTCTCTTCAGATCAGCAGTCATTGTTTCCAAAGGAACCCCAGAAACAAAGATCTGATCCCAGAACTCAGCGCCTCATAAACTCGGGCAGCTCGAACCCCGGGTCCATTTTACTTGGATCAAAAACTGTGATATCCCAGGACCCAGCCTCACCGAGTCACGCAGCTGAATCTGCCACTCACACACCATCCCCACGGCTGGCACACCACGTGATCCTACGTCACAAAGCGGAGGGCGGGGCAGATCTGCGGTAAACAGCCTCACGTGACCTGCTGACGGGACTCCCATTTCAATTCTGCGGAAATAGACAGCCTGGGATCCTGGTTTGGATCGTTCAACGAAGATTAAGTGAAGTCGACACATTTCTGACGAGCCCAGATAACTGGGTACTAAATAAGTAACTGACCCTCAATTCAGGGATCACGGCCCACATCAGATCTCCCCGCTCGGGATCGGTCTCAATACTCACCGATGGGAAAGTGAAAACTTCGACCCGCAAACAGCGATCCCGACCTTTCCCGATCCCGCTGCCGCAGATGAACCGGCTTCAACGCCGAGCGGAAAGGAAAACACCGCCCATCTAGATACAGTGAGCATGCGTGACGTCAGTGTTACATCATCCGGAGGGCGGGACCTCTGAAACAGACGCGCAGATGCTGCCCATCAGCGGTCAAATGGGTGGGGCAAACTCGATCACGTGACCGGTGGGGTCTCCCACCGCAGGCAGAGATTCCCGTTGCCCGCCACTCTGCTTTTGTAAGAGGGTTGTACTTTGGTATTAGATACACGGAATACCAGTTGCTATTGGGTATATTGTTTATGGGAGCCGTTTTCTGCGTTAAAATAGCTGCTGAGTTTTCTATACACCCAAAAAATACTGAGGTATGGACATGGAAGCGGTGCTTGCGGAAACTTTTAATGGTGCCCTGATTACCCATAAAGCCCGGTGTTGGAAATTTAGCCGTCACTGAAGCACCAATCAAATGCGCAGGCGTCAGGGTTGTGGATTTTCCTGAATATCACGCATGCGCGCGATATACAAAGGCCTCCGGAGGATCGGCAAGAGGTGAGAGACAATCGTGATTTTAACACCGACTTCGGGACAATTGTTGTGAGATGCGGATACCGTGGCCCGCAATCCCGGGACAGTCCTGCTCTCTTCCCTCTCTCTCAGCCCCACGATCCGTACACGGGCCCCGGGGAGCTTCCGGCTGATGAGGGAATGGGAACCGATGGATCTCTCAGACAGAGCTGAGCTCCAACTATCTAAATGCAAGGATTGGGAACTCGGAGAAAGGGAACAAAATTTTTTACATCACCAGTTGAGAAAATCACCTTTGCTCTGCCTCCAATCACAAACGAGAAAATCTGCAAATGCTGGAAATCCAAGCAACTACACACAAATTGCTGGAGGAATTCAGCATTAGTACTGTTTTCCACAGGTGCTGCCTGCCCTGCTGAGTTTATCCAGCATTTTGTGTGTGTTGCTTGTTCTGCCTCCTCTTGTTCTGGACTTTTCTACCCGTGAGAACATGTTTGACCCACTCTGTCTGGGTACATAATGATATCAAACACCTTTGCACTGGGCAACAAGTAGCTTTCACATCACAAATGTGCCAGACTCCTATGAGACAGACTACTGCCCTTCCCTTCATATTAATTGCAATTGCCATCAATGAGTTCACCACCGTCAGTCACCTGGGGGAGGGTTCAGTGGAAATATTTATGTACAATACAGAAACTGGTGTTACCTGTGTGTATTGTGGTGATGCAAAAGTTGCTGGAGAATTTGCAAGTGGGAAGAAGTGGAGTGATATTTGAAAATCTGACTTTTTATAGCATCAGTTAGCAAACAAATCACCTATGGACGGTGTGCAAATGCTCTGCCGAGAAAATCCTTCATTACCCACTACAGGCCTGAATAGGTTGTGTGAGAGTGCAAATGAAGTCAATCAAACCCAGAGCAGATAAAAATTATTATTGACAGTGATTTGCTTGCTGTTAAAATGAGAACCTCCATATATAAAATTCAGTGTACACATGTTGTGTCACCAGTTTAAGGAGTTGGAGCTGGAAATGAATGAATTCTGGATTAATCGGGAGTCGGAGTGGTGATTGATATGACATTGAAGAGAGGTGAGTTACACCCAAGGTGCAGGACACATGAAACTGGGTGAGAGTCAGGAAGGGAAATGAGGTTCAATAGCCATCGCAGAGTACAGTACTCTTGTGGCCATCCCCCACAGCAACAGGTAGACCATAGAAAGGGTGCAGAGGAAATTTACAAGGACTTTGTGTCGATTAGGGAGCATGCCTTATGAGAATAAGTTGAGTGATCTCGGCATTTTATCCTTGGAGCGACGGATGATGAGAGGTGACCTGATAGAGGTGTACGAGATAATGAGAGGCATTGATCATGTGGATAGTCAGAGGCTTTTTTCCAGGGCTGAAATGGCAAGCACGAGAGGGCATAGTTCTAAGGTGCTTGGAAGTGGGTACAGAGGAGACGTCAGGGGTAAGTTTTTATTTATGCAGAGAGTGGTGAGTGCATGGAATGGGCTGCTGGCGGTGGGGTGGAGGCAGAAACAATAGGGTCTTTTAAGAGACTCCTGGATAGGTACATGGAGCTTAGAAAAATAGAGGGCTGTGGGTAAGCCTAGGTAGTTCCAAGGCAGGGTCATGTTCGGCACAGCTTTGTGGGCAGAAGAGCCTGTACTGTGCTGTAGGTTTTCTGTGTTCTATGTATTCTACCACTTTAGAGACTGTTGGGGGGTGGATTACCTGGCAGAGGAAAGTCAAAGGGGTGATGTGGGTTCGTTAGTTAGGGTACCAGAACTAGAAGGGGACTAATGTCCTAGTGGTAAGGCTTGCTGGTGCTAGTGTGGTGGAGACAGGCTGGGTTAAACTGAAGTTGTAGTGGGAATGGGAGCCACAATGACAGAACAGATAGTGGAGAGGGTGAATTGAATTGAATTGACTTTATTACTGACATCCTTCACATACATGAGGAGTGGAAATCTTTATGTTACATCTCCATCTGAATGTGCAATGTGTAATTTATAGTAGAACAGGACAGTCAATATAACTTAGAAATACAGTTGTATCAGCATGAATTAAGCAGTCTGATGGCCTGGTGGAAGAAGCTGTCCCAGAGCCTGTTGGTTCTGGCTTTAATGCTGCAGTACTGTTTCCCAGATGGTAGCAGCTGGAACAGTTTGTAGTTGGGGTGACTCGGGTCCTTAATGATCCTTTCGGCCCTTTTTACACTCCTGTCTTTGTAAATGTCCTGAATCATGGGAAGTTCACAACTGCAGATGTGCTGGGCTGTACGCACCACTCTGCAAAGTCTGTGATTGAGGGAAGTACAGTTCCCATGCCAGGCAGTGATGCAGCCAGTCAGGATGCTCTCAGTTGTGTCCCTGCAGAAAGTTCTTCGGATTTGGGGCTGCATTTCAAACTTCTTACAACCGTCTGAGGTGAAAGAGGCGGTGTTGTACAGACCACATGAGATCCTCTATGATGTGTCTGACGAGGAACTTAAAGCTGTTCACCCTCTCAACCCCAGATCCACTGGTGCAAATAGGTCTTAGCCTGTCTCCATTCTTCCTGTAGTCCACAATCAGCTCCATTGTTTCTGTGACAATGAGGGAGAGTTTGTTTTCTTGACACCAGCGACCTCAGGGCATGGAATGTGATATTGTAGCCATCACTGGGACTTGTTTGCACACAACAATCTGAGGAATTCAGAGAAATAAATTTCTGGAGAGATCACAGACTATGCAGAGAAAGAATGCTTCACATAGTGAGCGATTTTAAATTCCCAAAGATTACTGGGGCTCCCGTATATAAAAGGACTGGATGGGTAGAGTTTGTCAAATGTGCCCGAAGTCAGCACGTAGAATTCCCAACATAGAAGTGTGCAATAAGCTATTAGAAAAGAATCCAGGGCTGGTAACAGAAATTAGTGTATCGGAACACTTTGTATGTAGTGATCATAATGGCATGAGATTCCAAGTTAATATAGAAAAAGTGAGGACTGAACCATGGGTTCAATTCTCAATTGGAGAAAGGTCGATTTTGATGGTATCAGAAAGGATCTGACAAGTGTGGTTTGGGACAGGCTGTTTTCTGGCAAAGGAGTACTTGGTAAGTGGGAGGCCTTCAGAAGTGAAATTTTGAGGGTGTAGGGTTTGTATGTGCCTGTCAAAGTAAAAGTTGAAAGGTAACTGGTGCAGGGAACCAAGAGATATCGAAGCCTCAGATATTTTGTTCCTCTAAATGCCTCAGACTGTTGGGTGCTACAAAGACTCATTAATGACTACAATAATCATAATTCCATGCCCTGAGATCATCTGACATTTTTTTTAGTCATCTTCTGTTGCTTTCTAAAAGCTTCCTAACAGTTTTTGCTCTTTTGTTTGGCCTCTCTTTGGTTCTTATGTTGGCTTAGGCTTCTCATTTTAGCCTCGGTTGTGTCCTCCTGCCTTTACAATGCTTCCACTTCTTTGGGATGTATCAATCATTCAGCTCCCGAATTGCTCCCAGAAACTCCAGCCATTGCTGCTCCGTTGTCATTCCTACCAGTTTCCCTTCCATCAAGTTTGGCCAGCTTCTCTGCCACAGAAACATGGAGAATGTCAATACAGAAACATGCCCACTATGGACGATCAGAACGGAAATCTATATGAGGAGACAAAATAGATGGGGGAGATTTAAATTTTTTTTTGCATCTCTTTTTTTCAGGAGTTGGACACAGAGTCTATAGAAGTGAGGCAAAGCAGCATCAACTTCATGGACCCTGTACAGATTACAGAGGTGGAGGTGTTTCCTGTCTTAAGGCAAATTAGCGTGGATAAATTCCCAGGGCCTGACAAGTTGTTCCCTGGGACCCTGCAGAAGACAAGTGCAGAAATCGTCAGGGCCCAAGCACAGTGTGATGTCAGATCACATCTTGGTGACTAAAGTGATCTCATCTGAAATGTTGTCCTTCACCCACTGATGTATTTTGTAAATCTTTTCACAGGTTAAGAACGGCAAGGAATTTGTCTCCCAGAATCTCAGAGACAACACGCCAGTGTTGCCCTTCTTGTCCATTAAGAAGTGGATCGAGGGATTCACTCAGTCATCCTTCCTGCTCACACTGTTGGAATGGATTCACTCAGTCATCTGAACTGAAAGTCCATCAGCATTTCCACACTGGGACAAGGCCACTCACTGATCTGTATGTGGGAAGGGAATTAGTCAGTCATCCTACCTGCGGACACATCAGTCAGTTCACACTGGGCAGAGGCTGGCCACCTGCTGAATCTGTGGGGAAGGATTCACTCGATCATCTGACCTAATGGCTCACCAGCGAATTCACACCGGGGAACGGCCATTCACCTGCTTGGACTGTGGGAAGGGATTCACTCGCTCATCAAACCTACTAGCACACCAAACAGTTCACACTGGGGAGAGGCCGTTCACCTGCTCAGAATGTGGGAAGGGATTCGCTCGCTCATCCAATCTGCAGGCACACCAGGCAGTTCACACAGGGGAGAAGCCGTTTACCTGCTCAGACTGTGGGAAAGGATTTATTCTGTCATCTCAACTGAAGGTACATCAGCGAGTTCACACTGGGGAGAGGCCATTCACCTGCTCAGACTGTGGGAAGGGATTCATTCTGTCATCTCAACTGAAGGTACATCGGCAAATTCACACTGGGGAGAGGCCATTCACCTGTTCAGACTGTGGGAAGGGATTCACTCGGTTATGTCAACTGAAGGTACATCAGCGCATTCACACTGGGGAGAAGCCTTTCACCTGCTCAGAGTGTGGGAAAGGATTCACTCAGTCATCCCACCTACAGGCACACCAGTCAGTTCACACTGGGAAATGGCCGTACACCTGCTCAGACTGTGGGAAAGGATTCACTAGGTCATCTGGCCTAAAGACACACCAATCAGTTCACACTGGAGTGTGGCCATTCACCTGCTCAGAATGTGGGAAGGGATTCTCTCAATCATCCAACCTTCTGGCTCACCAGTCAGTTCACACCAGGGAGAGGCCATTTACCTGCTCAGTCTGTGGGATGGGATTTACTTCGTCATCTCACCTACTGAGACACCAGTCAGTTCACACGGGGAAGAGGCCGTTCACCTGCTCGGATTGTGGGAAGACATTCACTCAGTTCTCCAGCCTACAGACACACCAGACAGCCCACACTGGAAAGAAGCAATCACCTGCTCAGACTGTGGAAGAGGATTCACTCAGTCATCCACCCTACAGAGACACCAGTCAGTTCACACAGGGGAGTGGCCGTTCACCTGCTCAGACTGTGGGAAGGGATTCATTGGGAGATTTCAACTGAAGGTTCATCGAAGAGTTCACACTGGGGAGAGGCCATTCACCTGCTTAGACTGTGGGAAGGGATTCACACAGTTAGCTAGCCTACAAGCACACCAGTCAGTTCACTCTGGGGAGAAGCCATTTACCTGCTCGGACTGTGGGAAGAGATTCACTCAGTCATCTCAACTGAAGGTACATCAGCAAGTTCACACTGGGGAGAGGCTGTTCACCTGCTCAGACTGTGGGAAGGGATTCACTTTGTCATCTCACCTACTGACACATCAGTCAGTTCACACTGGGGAGAGGCTGTTCACCTGCTCAGATTGTGGGAAGAGATTCACTCAGTTATCCAGCCTGCAGACACACCTGGCATCCCACACAGGGAAATGGCTGTTCAACTGCCCAGACTGTGGGAAAGGATTCAATCACCCATCCACCCTCCAGAGACACCAGTCAGTCCACACTGGAGTATGGCCATTCACCTGCTCAGACTGTGGGAAGGGATTCACTCGGTCATTTCAACTGAAGGTACATCAGAGAGTTCACACTGGGGAGAGGCCATTCACCTGTTCATTGTGTGGGAAGGGATTCACACAGTTAGCTAGCCTACAAGCACACCAGTCAGTTCACACTGGGGAGAAGCCATTTACCTGCTTAGACTGTGGGAAAGGATTCACTCAATCATGCCACCTGAAGCTACATCAGCGAGTTCACACTGGGGAGAGGCCATTCAGCTGCTCAGAGTGTGGGAAGGGATTCACTCGGTCATCTGACCTATTGGCACACCAGGCAGTACACATTGGAAAGAGGCCGTTCACCTGCTCAGACTGAAGGAAGGGATTCACCCATCTATTTGGTCTAAGGGATACCAGTAAGTTCACACAGTGGAGATGCTGTTCACCTGCTGTGACTGTGGAAGGTGTTCAGTCACGTATGTAACTTTATGACACACTACTGTAGTCAGAAAAGTTTTAAGTTTATGAACTCTGCAATTATTGCTGCTGCTCACCACACCTAGTTCTGCACCCTGGGCATGGGAGAAGTTTCTTCTGCTGCATATTCACCTTTAATGGGACTGGAGTTTAATATTTTGGATCTGTGACAAATAAATCAGTTCTGTTTTAAACTCTGTCTCCGGTACTTAGTGAAACAACATCGTAAGATACCACGTAAGGTCTGTTCTGTTGTTGCTGATACTTTTACTGGGTTGCATGTACGTGACACTGGGAAGAGTTCTCCAACTCTCAGTCAGGTGCTCCACGCTTCCTTGTCACTATCTTGTCTGCTCAGATGGTTGGGATGTCTCCCATGAAGGGTCGTACTTATTCCACTGGTTAATGTTTTCTTCCATAGTGATGATTCCTTTTTCTGAGTTGGCCTCTCATTTAAGTTTTCCGGTCTGTATTTCTTATCATGATTGCATATGCACACATGGAGTGCTGAATCGTGTTCATTTTTGATGAAAGTATATACTTAGAAGTTGTATCTGACTGTTGTGTGATTCTTTTTTCATGTGTGTTATTTCTCTTCCTCCTGTCCAAGGTAATGTTAATCTAAGTGGGTCTGAGTGTAAATAGTCTTTTCTAAACTTTTCTAAAGTTCTTATTTATCTTTGTAAATTTGACTGATTGAAATGGGACCAAGATTTTTTTTTATTTAAAAAAAGTCAATTGATGAAGATGTTTATTGCCTTTGTTGAATTTGTTAACTATTGAGCTCTGTTTGGCAGTTTTTTTTTTAAACTGTGAACTAACTTTTGTTAAAGGTTTTCCCTATTTTGCACTACTTTCTATTTTCTTTGCTTGTTGATATTCCAGATACGTGGGTGTCAAGAGTCCCAGTGAAGGGTCTTGGCCCAAAATGTTGATTCCCATCCATAGATGCTGCCTGACATGCTGAACTCCTCCAACACTTTGGGTGTAGTTCTCTGGATTTCTAGCATCTGCAGGTCCACTTGTTTCCCAGATACTTACATGTTTCTTAAAAGAGCAAGCTGGTAGTGGGGTTGCGTGGCTCTGTTGGTAAAATATTAAACAAAATCATTAGAAAGAGGTGACATAGGGTTGGAAGGTACAGAATCTGTGGGTAGAATTAAGGAACAGCAAATGTAAAAAAAAAAAAAAAATTCCTTGATGGGAATTGTATGGAGACCCCTAAACAGTAGTAAGTATGTGGTCCACAAAATAAAATAGGAGATAGAAAATGTGTGCCAAAAGGGCAATGTTACAATAGTCATGGGGGATTGTCATGCAGGTGATTAGGAAAATTAGGATGGTGTTGGTCTCAAGAGGAGAAATTCGTAGAGTTCCTACAAGATGCTTTTTTAGAGCAGCTCGTGATTGAGCCCACTTGGGGATCAGCTATTCTGGATTGGGTGTTGTAATGAACCGGAATTAATTAGGTCACTGAAGTTCAAAGAACCCTTAGGGGCAGTGATCTTTATATGATCAAATTCACCCTGACATTAGAGAAGGAGAAGCTAAAGTCAGATGTGGAATAAAGACAATTGGAGAGGCATGAGAGAAAAATTGGTCAATATTGATTTGAAAAGAACATGTGCAGGGATGAAAACAAAGCAGCAATAGTTGGAATTTGAGAAACCAAAGACAACATAAAAAACAAACACAGACCATAGTGCAAAAATTTCTAGGAAGTTAGAGGATTGGGAAGCTTTTAAAAACCAACAGAATGCAACTAAAGTAATTAAGAAGGAAAAGATGGAATACATAGGTGAGTTAACCAGTAATATTAAAGAGGATACCAATTTTTTCTTCGGGTACATAGCGTGTAAAAGAGAGGTGGAAACTACTGGAAAATGATGCTGGAGAGGTAGTGATGGGGTGGGGGTGCAAGGTGATGGCAGATGAACTGAATAAGTATTGTACATCACTCTTATCTGTCGAAGACACTGGTAGGAATATGGAAGTCCCAGATGTCAGTGGTCAGAATGTGTAAAGTTACTTTACTCGGGAGAAGGTTCTTGGGAAACAGAGATGGTCTGAAGGTAAATAGATCACCTGGACCAGATGGTGAACACCCCAGAGATCTGAAAGAGGTGGCTGAAGAGATGTGGAGGCATTAGCAATGATCTTTCGAGGTTCGTCAGGGATATTATATCCTAGTTATCGAGATCTTACCCCCATTATACAAAATGTCCTCTCCTCACCCACCCTCCCAACACCACTCCTGTCCCCGCTTGCAGGGCAACAGTCTGCCGGTGTTTGCCCCCCAATGTGGTGAATCGCCACCACCGTGGGCTCAGACATTTCCACAGATGAGCCCCTCCTGTCCCCACCGGGACAAACATCCTGTCCGCCCCCTCTCTCACCGTCTTCATCCTTTCAATAAAATCCCCCTCTCCCTCCCCGGGGAACCGGCATCAAACCGACGGGCCGAGCGGTCTCCTCCTACCTCTCAGCGACACATCAGACTCCGGCCGCAGGAGACGCTTCACAAACGCCCCAACTTCCCTCGGAGGGAAATGGAAATAAATCAGAAAGCGGACATTTACTTTGGGATTTGTTCCGCTTTGAGAAGAGATGTCAGCGGGGTAACGCCCTCTCGGCTGGTCCGCCTCCGCTATTGGGCGGAAACAGTGATTGACATCGCCTCGGGCCAATGACTACAGCGCAGCCGAGGTGCAGGGTGGAGGGGTCTCGTGGTCGGCAGCTCAGCCGTTAAACTGTTCCAGCGCGAGCAGAGCAGCGCGTGTTTGACGTCAGATACGCGAGAAGGGAAACCATGTGTGACGTCAGGCGCCAGGGGGTCCGCTCGTGTTTAAAAACACCTGAATGGACGTTTCTTATGATTTCAGTGGGACAACAACATTAATCACGGGTTTCATCACTGAATCCAGTGTTGTGAGATGTAAAGTCCCCTGTTATGTGTCCGGCTGTGCCGTGTTGTTGGTGGAGTGGGCAGCGTGGTGTTTGTCTCGATTCGGGTCACAACACCAGAATTGCCAGCGGGGTCCACACACAGTGTATTAGTGAACAGAAAACCTCTCGTCCCTGCAGTCTCTGTCTCCTGGTAAACTCAACACCCTGACAATGTGGATCATAGATACCCCTTCCTCTCAGAGTCAGGGAATCACTCAGACAGCTGATCAAAGAGAGGAATTATATTTATTGGTCATTAAAGTTCACCCAGATTCGTTTGGACGGATTTGATGTGGAGTTCGGGGGTCACAGTGAAAGGGCCGGACGGCCGAACTCTCTCCGTTGTCCAAACATCCTTCCAGGTGAGGCGACACTTCACCTGTGAATCTTCCGGGGTCGCCCGTTGTGTCCGCTACTCCCGATGCGGCTCCTCTACACCGGTGACACCGGCTCCTCCGCAGTTGTGCGGGGTCGGGTTGTTTTTTCGGGGGGATCGATGTTATTATTCCCTTTTGTGGGAGGGGTGGGTTTTGGGGGTTGATGATCGGGATGCCGTTCATTTTTATACGGGGTTGGGGTGGGAGTTTGATGTTTTTCTCTCTGAACGACTTTCATGTTCTTTCTTTGTTTCGTGGCTCTCTGGAGGAGAAGAAAAAATACTCAGTTGTTTATGGATATCTGCTTTGATAATAAATTAACCTTTGAACTATCCGTCCAGAGCGGAACTTCCCGGTGTCCAAACATTTTCACTCCGATTCCCATTCCCGCTCCGACGTGTCAACCCATCGCCTCCTCTTGTGCCAAGATGTGGCCACCCTCGGGGTCTAGGATCAGCACCTCATATTCCGTCTGAGTACCCTCCAACTGATGGCAAGAATATCGATTTCTCCTTCCCGTGAACAAATCTCCACCTCACCTCTCCCTCCCACTCCCTCTTCTCCTCTCTGACTTTTCACGTCCTCTCACCTGCCGACTGCCTGTCTGCAGATCGCTCTCTCTCTCTCCCTCTCTCTCTCTCTCTCTCTCTCTCTCTCCTCTCTCTCTCTCTCTCTCTTTAGACTGGCCGACTGCCTGTCTGCAGATCGCTCTCTCTCTCTTATGGTTAAATCCACAGTCAGCGCCGTCAGCCTGTGACTGACGTCATAGTCCCGCCTCCTCACTCCGGCGCTCTTAAAGACACAGTCACAGTCCGACCGCAGGCTCGCAACAGCCGCAACACAACTTCCCGACTTTTCAACTCAGTGCTTCAACTAATAAAGACAACAACGTCATGTGCCTTCTTAACCACCCGATCAATCTGTGCAGTCTCTTTCAGGGAGCGATGAACTTGGAGTCTAAATCCCTCTGATCATGAACACTGTTCAGGGTTTTACATTTAACAGTGTACTGTCTCATACATTTGACCTACCGAGCTGCCAAGATGATCATCACTAATCAAATCTCACCGAGATTTCTCAGGTGCTGTTGAATTTATTGCCAAGTGCACAAGTACGGGAAGGTACAGGTACAGAGAAACACTGACTTGTGGCAGCATCACAGGCAAGTACATTCAGATAACACACGGAACACAAATTATACGATTCTCTGTCAGTAACAATCTATAAATACGTTTTATGTCATTAACAATATGTAAAATACATTGTGTCGTGATCAATATTAAAATGTGCATTTTGTGTCAATAACAGACTTGGAAATGTTGAATTTGGTCCCTGTCTCTATTCCTCCTGTAGTCCACAACCAGCTCCTTTTTTTTTCACCATGAGGGAGAGGTTGTTTTCTTGACACCACTGTGTCGGGGTGATGACTTCTTCTCTGTAGGCTGCCTCGTTATTATTTGAGACTAGGCCAATCAATGTAGTGTCGTCAGCGAATTTGATTAGCAGATTGGAGCTGTGGGTGGCTACACAAGTCATGGGTGCACAGAGAGTGAAGGACACAACCCTGTGGGGTATGTGTGCTGAGGGTCAGAGAGACAGAGGTGAGGGAGCCCACTCTTACCACCTGCCGGCGATCTGACAGGAAGTCCAGGATCCAGCTACACAAGGCAGGGTGAAGGCCAAAGTCTCTGAGCTTCTTGTCGATACTTCACGCCTTCGTATGGCTACTGCTCTGCCCATGACCGTAAGGAAAAGCAGGCCATGTACTCAAAGATCCTCATAACCGGCACATTCTTGCTGCATTCCTCCCCATTTTAATCGTGTGGAAATATTAGACAGACTGAGCTTCTGTTTTGAAACCTCAGAAGGAAACTTATCTGAACTATTGTCATTTCTGAGGAATGCAGGTAAGTAGAAAAGGCTTCAATCTCGCATTACAATCTGCGGTAACTGGGATCAGGTGACCGGTGGGGGGTCTCCCATACCAATTATCAGAATCAGGTTTAATAGCACCGGCATATCTCATGACATTCTTTGTCTCTGCGGCAGCAGTAGAACCTAGTTCATAACAATAGATTTTAACAATTGTGAATTACAATAATATACATATTAAATAGTTAAATTACGTAAGTGGTGCAAAACTAAAAATTTAAAAAATGTAATAAACTCTTTTAATTGTGTGGAAATTCTGGAGCAAAGCTTAACTAAACTAAACTGTACACATTTATGAGAAGCTCAGAAAAATAGAAATGTCTAAATTCTCAAATGCATGGCTTTGTGTTAAATGTTTCACCAATATGGTGACTGAAGGCAGCTGCAGGTTCATGAGGGACTGTTACTATCAGATTCTGCAGTTCTTGTGGCTGCTCATCGCACCCAGGACTGAACCCTGGTCACTGAGCATTAGGGGAGTCTGTTCTGCTGATGTTAGCCTTAAACTAGACTGCTGTTTAATATTGTGGATCTGTGAAAGATAAATCAGTTCTGTATCAAATCCCGTGTCTCAGGTACTTACTGTCTCTACCAGACTCACAATGTACACTAGAGAGGCCACTCCTCCCATCTGGTCCCTGCCCATGTTTCTGTTCCATATAAGTATATCAAAATCTATCCCTGCTGTTCCCCTCTCACTCTCCGTGTGATGACAGGTTGCAACTAGTCACCACTCCGTGGGACAGGAGATTTTCCATGAATTTCAGAGAATCATAGAGATCTACAGCACATTACAGACCCTTTGGCTCAAAATGATGTCACGACCATGTAACTTACTCTAGAACCTGCCTAGAGTTACCCTACCGCATATCCCTCTATTTTCCTAATCTCCATCTTCCTATCTAAGAGTCTCTTAAAAGACCCTACTGTATCCGCCTCTACCACCATCGCCGGCAGTGCATTCCACACACACACACACACACACACATCACACTTTGTTTAAAAAACGTAGCTCTGACATCTCCTCTGTACCTACCTCCAAGCACCTTAAGCCTATGCCCCCCTCGTGTTAGCCGTTTCAGCCCTGGGAAAAAGCCTCTGGCTATCAACAGGACCAATACCTCTCATCCCAGTTTGGCAAAAGAATAAATCAAGGAAGGTAGTGCACCCGTGGCTGACAGGAGAAATTAGGGATAGTATCAATTCCAAAGAAGAAGCATACAAATTAGCCAGAGAAAGTGGCTCCCCTGAGGACTGGGAGAAATTCAGAGTTCAGCAGAGGAGGACAAAGGGTTTAATTAGGAAGGGGAAAAAAGATTATGAGAGAAAACTGGCAGGGAACATAAAAACTGACTGTAAAAGCTTTTATAGATATGTAAAAAGGAAAAGACTGGTAAAGACAAATGTAGGTCCCCTACAGACAGAAACAGGTGAATTGATTATGGGGAGCAAGAGCATGGCAGACCAATTGAATAATTACTTTGGTTCTGTCTTCACTAAGGAGGACATAAATAATCTTCCAGAAATAGTAGGGGACAGAGGGTCCAGTGAGACGGAGGAACTGAGCGAAATACATGTTAGTAGGGAAGTGGTGTTGGCTAAATTGAAGGGATTAAAGGTAGATAAATCCCCAGGGCCAGATGGTCTGCATCCCAGAGTGCTTAAGGAAGTAGCCCAGGAAATAGTGGATGCATTGGTGATAATTTTTCAAAACTCGTTAAATTTTGGACTAGTTCCTGAGGATTGGAGGGTGGCTAATGTAACCCCACTTTTTAAAAAAGGACGGAGAGAGAAACCGGGGAATTATAGACCGGTTAGCCTAACATCGGTGTTGGGGAAACTGCTGGAGTCAGTTATCAAAGATGTGATAACAGCAGATTTGGAAAGCGGTGATATCATCGGACAAAGTCAGCGTGGATTTGTGAAAGGAAAATCATGTCTGACGAATCTCATAGAATTTTTTTGAGAATGTAACTAGTGGAGTGGATAGGGGAGACCCAGTGGATGTGGTATATTTAGATTTTCAAAAGGCTTTTGACAAGGTCCCACACAGGAGATTAGTGTGCAAACTTGAAGCACACGGTATTGGGGGTAAGGTATTGATGTGGATAGAGAATTGGTTAGCAGACAGGAAGCAAAGAGTGGGAATAAACGGGACCTTTTCAAAATGGCAGGCGGTGACTCGTGGGGTACCACAAGGCTCAGTGCTGGGACCCCAGTTGTTTACAATATATATTAATGACTTGGATGAGGGAATTAAATGCAGCATCTCCAAGTTTGCGGATGATACGAAGCTGGGCGGCAGTGTTAGCTGTGAGGAGGATGCTAAGAGGATGCAGGGTGACTTGGAAAGGTTGGGTGAGTGGGCAAATTCATGGCAGATGCAATTTAATGTGGATAAATGTGAAGTTATCCACTTTGGTGGCAAAAATAGGAAAACAGATTATTATCTGAATGGTGGCCGATTAGGAAAAGGGGAGGTGCAACGAGACCTGGGTGTCATTATACACCAGTCATTGAAAGTGGGCATGCAGGTACAGCAGGCGGTGAAAAAGGCGAATGGTATGCTGGCATTTATAGCGAGAGGATTCGAGTACAGGAGCAGGGAGGTACTACTGCAGTTGTACAAGGCCTTGGTGAGACCACACCTGTAGTATTGTGTGCAGTTTTGCTCCCCTAATCTGAGGAAAGACATCCTTGCCATAGAGGGAGTACAAAGAAGGTTCACCAGATTGATTCCTGGGATGGCAGGACTTTCATATGAAGAAAGACTGGATGAACTGGGCTTGTACTCGTTGGAATTTAGAAGATTGAGGGGGGATCTGATTGAAACGTATAAAATCCTAAAGGGATTGGACAGGCTAGATGCAGGAAGATTGTTCCCGATGTTGGGGAAGTCCAGAACGAGGGGTCACAGTTTGAGGATAAAGGGGAAGCCTTTTAGGACCGAGATTAGGAAAAACTTCTTCATACAGAGAGTGGTGAATCTGTGGAATTCTCTGCCACAGGAAACAGTTGAGGCCAGTTCATTGGATATATTTAAGAGGGAGTTAGATATGGCCCTTGTGGCTACGGGGATCAGGGGGTATGGAGGGAAGGCTGGGGCGGGGTTCTGAGCTGGATGATCAGCCATGATCATAATAAATGGCGGTGCAGGCTTGAAGGGCCGAATGGCCTACTCCTGCTCCTATTTTCGATCATCCTATACACCTGCATGAATTTCCTGCATGCTTCTGTCCAGGCTGAATAACACAATGAGCTCACTGTGGTGTTAACGTTCTTCAGGGCTCTGGTCTGAGGTGGTTAAGCTCCTTCTTCCCTGCTCTTTTCAAAGTTTTGTGTCATTTTCACTCATTTCAAATGTCTGTGCCTCAGAGAGCTGGGTTGCTTAAATGCGCCTCTAAAGTCTGACAGCAGATGAGCAAGTGAATCTTCGATTGTGTAGAGTCAGACACCAAAGAGTTACCAGCTTGAATCAGGGCGTTGGGGCTCCAGAAAGAGATGGGAATTAAGAGTTTACAAGGACGAGGAGGAAGAGGAATCCAACCAGCAGAATATGGCTACAAATGAAAGATCAGAAACATTTTGAAACTGTTTGATTGAAAAAAAAAAGGTGGTAATTTCAGCAAAATACTGGAGGAAATCAACAGATCAGGCCGCAAATGTGGAGAGCAGTAAATAGGCAACGTTTAGGCCGAGTCCCTTCAGCATGCCTAGATTGTGTACTCCTCTGCTTAGTTGCTGCCTGAACTGCGGAGTTCTTTCAGCATTATGTGTGTGTGTATTTACATTTCCAGCAACAGTAGAATCTCGTGTTTTATATCTGCATTTGTAACAAGGTTCTACTTTGGCATTAGACACGCGGGAAGTTTGCTGATAGTTTATGTATTGCTTATGGGAGCTGCTTTCTGCATTAAAAGAGCTGCTGAGTTTTCTACACACAAACAAACCTGAGGTATGGACATAGAACCGGTGCTTGCAGAAACTTTTAATGGCTGCGTGATTACCCAGAAGGCTCTGCGCAACAATTTTCACTGTCGCTGAAACACCGATCGAATACAGGCTGTTCCTGAATATTGCGCATGCGCGCAGCACACAAAGGCCTCGGGAATTCGGCTCCAGGTAAGAGATATTCCCCGGCTGCGGGTGGGGGTTTTCAACACCGAATTCGGCACAATTGCTGTGAGCTCCGGACACCGTGGCCCGTAATCCCGGGACAGTCCTGTTCTCTTCCCTCTCTCTCAGCCCCACGATCCGTACACGGGCCCCGGGGAGCTTCCGGCTGATGAGGGAATGGGAACCGATACATCTCTCAGACAGAGCTGAGCTCCAGCTATCTAAATGCAAGGATTAGGAACTCGGAGAAAGGGAACAAAATCTTTTACATCACCAGCTGATAAAAAAACACCTCTGTTCTGCCTTCAATCACAAACGAGAAAACCTGCAGATATTGAAAATCCAAGCAACACACACAAATTGCTGGAGGAACTCAGCATTAGTACTCTTTTCCATAAATGCTGCCTGGCTTGCTGATTTCCTCCAGCATTTTGTGTGTGTTGCTTGTTCTACCTCCTATTGTTCTGGACCTTTCTACCCGTGGGTAGATGTTTTGACCCATTCTCTCTGGGTACATAATGATATCAAACGCCTTTGTCCTGATCAACAAGTAGCTTTCACATCACAAATGTGCCATTCTCCAATGAGACCTGCCCTTCCGTTCATATTCTTTGGTCATCAATCCCCTGGGGGAGGATTCAGGGGAAATATTTATGTACAATACAGAAACCGGTGTTACCTGTGTGTATTGTGGCAATGCAAAAGTTGCTGGAGAATTTGCAAGTGCGAGGAAGTGGAGTGATTTTGGAAATCTGACTTTTTAAAGCATCATTTAGCGAGCAAATCAGATATGGACGGTGTGCAAAAGGTCTGGCGAGAAAATCCTTCATAACCCTCTACAGGCCTGCTATATAGGTTGTGTGACAGTGCAGATGAACTCAATCAAACCCAGAGGGCATCAGAGTTCTCATTTGCTAGCTGTTAAAATAAATACCTCTCTATTTAAAGTTCAGTTTGCACATGTTGTTGTCACTGGGTAAAAATTGCACAGGCAAGATTTTTTGGCACACCGGTCATTACAAATTAGACGGGACATTGGTGGGAAGCTGGAGAGACTTCCAGTGTCCTTGACATCCTCACCTATAAGATGTGCATCCAGCTGCAGCTTGTAACCCTGCACGTTCGGGAGTTGGAGCTGGAAATGGATGAATTCCAGATCATCCAGGAGTTGAAGGGAGTGATAGATATGTCATATGTGCATTGCACCCAAGGTGCAGGACACACGAAACTGGGTGAGAGTTAGAAAGGACCCTGTACAGATTACAGATGTGGAGGTGTTTGTTGTCTTAAGGCAAATTACCATGGATAAATCTCCAGGGCCTGTCAAGTTGTTCACTGGGACTCTGCGGAAGACAAGTGCAAAAATTGTCGGGGCCCAAGCACAAATATTTAAATCATCCTTAGTGACAGGTGAGGTACTGGAGGATTGGAGGACAGCCACTGTTGTTCTGCTGTTCAAGAAAGGCTCTAAAGATAAACGAGAAAATTTTATGTTAGTGAGCTTGACATCAGTAGTGGAAGAGTTATTGGAACATATGTGCAGCAACTGGATATATAAGTATTTGGATAGATGTGCTCTGATTAGAGATAGGCAGCATGGCTTTGTGCACGGTAGGTCATGTCTAACCAATTTTATAGTGTCTCTCGAGGAAGTTATCAGGAAAGTGGATGAAGGCAATGCAGTGGATGTTGTCTACATGGACTTTAGCAAGGCACTTGACAAAGTCTCATCTGGGAGGTTGGTCAAGAAGGTTCAGTCACTCAGCATTCAAGATGAGATAGTAAATTGAATGAGACACTGTCTTTGGGAGAAGCCAGACTGTGGTAGCAGATGGTTGCCTCTCTGACCGGAGGCCTGTGACTAGTGGTGTGCCACAGGGATCAGTGCTGGATCTGTTGTTGTTTGTCATCTATATCAGTAATCTGGATGATAGTGTGGTTAACTGGATCAGCAAAGTTGTGGATGACACCAAGATTGGTGGTGTAGTGGACAGCGAGGAAGACTATCATGGCTTGCAGTGCGATCTGGACCAGCTGGGAAAATGGGTTGAGAAACAGAAAATGGAATTTAATGCTCACAAGTGTGAAGTGTTGCACCTTGGTAGAACCTAGAATTGCACAGTGATTGGTAGGGCACCGAGAAGTGTTGTAGAAGAAAGGGGTCTGGGAATACAGGTCTATATTTCACTGAAAGTGGTGTCACAGTTTGATAGGGATGGAAAGAAAGATTTTGGCACATTGGCCTTCATAAACCAAAGTACTGAGTACAGGAGATGGATGTTATGTTGATGTTGTACAAGACATTGGTGAGGACTAACTTGGAGTATTGTGTGCAGTTTGGTCACCAACCTACAGGAAGATGTAAAAGAGGTTGAAAGAGTTCAGAGAAAATTCGCAAGGATGTTGCCAGGTCTGGAGGACTTGGGTTATGAGGAGAGATTGAACAGGTCTGGGCATTATTCCTTGGAATGTAGAAGATTGAGGCAAGATTTAATGGAAGTGTATCAAAATTGTGAGATTTATAGATGGGGTAAGCGCAAGCTGGCCTTTTCCACTGAGATGGTGTGGGACTCCAAACAGAGGCCATGGGTTGAGGGTGAAAGGTGAAATATTAAGGGGAACATGCAGGTAAACGTCTTCACACAGACAGTCATCCAGGTGTGGAATGAGCAGACAGCCCAACTGGTGCATGTGAGCACAATTTCAACATTTAAGAGGTTTGTATTGGCATCTGGATGGTAGGGGTATGGGTGTAGATAGGTTAAATAGTTCAACACAAACTAGATGGGCCAAAGGGCCTGTTTCTGTGTTGTACTTTTCTATGACTCTGTGACAAGCACAAGAAATAATACTAATGTTCATTTAATTCCTTTTAACAGCTGTGAAGACCAACCATTCATCTGGGCAGGAAATGTTTACATGGCGTTAAAACTGTGGCACTGTAAATTGACAGTAGATAAAAGAAAATCCCAGCTGCACGACAACATAGGCTATTTGTGTGAGAGTGTTTCAGTTACGGTCGAGCCAGACACCCATGCAGTTCAGTGGGAACAGGGAATAATACCAATGGAGAGTGTCAAACTGAGCCAGGTCACAGATTGGAGATGGCAGAAATGCCCCATTCTTATAGAGACAAGAAGAGCATCAGAGAGTTTGATGGTCATTCCAGATACCAGCACTGTGCCCAGATAGAAGATGATTTCTCTCTCCAACTTGGGTTGAACTTCACTGTAACAGTTTGAGGTCAGATCACACCTTGACAACTCAAGTGATCTTTACTGAAATGTTGTCCTTCACCCACTGATGGATTTTATAAATCTTTTTTCAGGTTAAAAACGACAAGGAATTTATCTATGGGGATCTCGAACACAACACGCCAGTTTTGCTGTCTCTGTCCACGCATATAAGAAGTGGAGCAAGGGATTCACTCGATCATCCTTCCTGCTCAGACTGTGGTGAGAGATTCACTCGAACATCTGACCGACTGGCACGCCTGTCAGTTTACACAGGGGAGAGGCCGTTCACCTTTTTAAACTGTGGGGATTCAAGGTCAATTCATGAAGGTACATCAGCAAGTTCACACTGGGACAAGGCCATTCACCTGTTCTGTGTGTGAGAAGGGATTCAGTCAGTCTTCCCACCTGTGGACACACCAGTCAGTTCACACTGGGCAGAGGCTGGTCATCTGCTGAATTTGTGGGGAAGGATTCACTTGGTCATCTGACCTAATGGCTCACCAGCGAGTTCACACGGGCGAGTGGCCATTCACCTGCCCAGAAGGTGAGAAGGGATTTACTTGCTCTTCTAAACTGAAGGCACATCAGAGAGTTCACACTGGATAGAGGCCATTCTCCTGCTCAGACTGTGGGAAGGGATTCAGTCAGTCATCCACCCTACTGACTCACCAGCGAGTTCACACTGGAGAGAGGCCATTCATCTGCTTGGACTGTGGGAAGGGATTCAATTCTTCATCTAATCTACAGAGACACCAGCGAGTTCACACTGGAGAGAGACCGTTCACCTGCTTCGATTGTGGGAAGGGATTCACTGAGTCGACTAGCCTACAAGCACACCAGTCAGTTCACACTGGAGAGAGGCCATTCACCTGCTCAGTGTGTGGGAAGGGATTCACTCGATCAGCTCAGCTGAAGGAACATCAGAGAGTTCACACTGGAGAGAGGCCATTCACCTGCTCAGGCTGTGGGAAGGGATTCACTCGGTCATCTGACCTAATGGCACACCATCGAGTTCACACCAGGGAGCGGCCGTTCGTCTGCTCGGACTGTGGGAAGGGATTCACTTGGTTATCTAATCTGAAGGTACACCAGAGAGTTCACACTGGGGAGAGGCCGTTCACATGCTCAGTCTGTGGGAAGGGATTCAGTCAGGCATCAAACCTGCAAGAGCACCAGAGAATTCACACTGGGGAGCGGCCGTTCACCTGCTTGGACTGTGGGAAGGGATTCACTTGCTCATCCCAACTGAAGGTACATTACAGAGTTCACACTGGGGAGAGGCCATTCACCTGCTCAGACTGTGGGAAAGGATTCAATTCATCATCCCAACTGAAGGTGCATCAGAGAGTTCACACTGGGGAGAGGCCGTTCACCTGCTCAGACTGTGGGAAGGGATTCATGCAGTCATCCGAACTAAAGGTACATCAGCGAGTACATACCGGAGAGAGGCCGTTCACCTGCTCAATTTGTGGGAAGGGATTCACTTTGTCATCTAAACTGAAGGTACATGAGCGAGTTCACAACAGAGTGAGGCCATTCACCTGCTCAGACTGTGGGAAGGGATTCACTTTGTCTTCTCACCTACTGAAACACCAGTCACTTCACACCGGGGAGTGGCCATTCACCTGCTCAGTCTGTGGGAAGGGATTCACTGAATCATCCTCCCTACTGAGACACCAGTCAGTTCACATCGGGGAGTGGCCATTCACCTGCTCAGTCTGTGGGAAGGGATTCACTGAATCATCCTCCCTACTGAGACACCAGTCAGTTCACATCGGGGAGTGTCCGTGGCCATTCACCTGCTCAGACTGTGGGAAGGGATTCACTTTGTCTTCTCATCTACTGAAACACCAGTCACTTCACACCGGGGAGTGGCCATTCACCTGTTCAGTCTGTGGGAAGGGATTCACTGAATCATCCTCCCTACAGAGACATCAGTCAGTTCACACTGGGGAGACGCTGTTCACCTGCTCAGACTTTGGGAAGAGATTCTCTCAGCCATATCAACCATATGTGCATCATTGAGTTCATTGAGCTGGAATGAGGCTGTTCACCTGCTCTGAATGTGGCAAGCAATTCACTCAGTCGTCTGGACATATGTAACTCTCGCTTAGGCTAGCAGCTTAATATAGGTGGTGATAGCCCCCCAGCCCAATCTTATCTAATTCTACTTTAGTCTGTTTTTTAAGCTTAGCTGAATAAGAAATTATCTGACCACGCAAAAATGCTTTAAATGTATCCCATATAATTAATTTGGACGTACCCACTATATCATTAAAATGAAAGAATTCTTTTATCTGGGTTTCAATAAAACCAACAAAGTCAGAGTTTTGAAATAATGTCTGAGACATGTGCCATGTGCTATGTTGGGCGGGCAAGAATGACATAATCAAATTCAAAACACAAACTCAAAGGTGCATGATTAGATATAGCAATAGTGTCATTTTCACAATTTTTAACACTAGGCAGGAAGCGGGGATTGATTATAATATAATCAATCCTCGAATATTTTTTTTAAACATGTGAAAAGAAAGAATATTCTCTGTTATCGGGGTGCAGATATCTCCATAATTCGATCAATCCAAAATCGATCAAAAAGGAGTTAATAAGTGACACAGAGTGAGTGGAAGTCGCTGATTGGTTGAGCTCTTGTCAATCATAGGATTTAAACAACAGTTAAAATCCCCGCCCATTATCACATATATTCATTTGAATTAGGCAGTAAAGCAAATATCTTTTCTAAAAAAAGGATCATCTAAGTTAGGACCAGACAGATTGACCAAAGCAACTTTTCTGTTACAGATCACTCCTTTGACAATTGAAAATCTACCATTCGAATCTGACTCAATATCCTCTTGAATAAATATATTAGATTTAATAAAGATGGACATGCCTTTAGTTTTACTCTGAGAAGTAGAGTGGAACTGCAAACCTCTCCACCATCCAAAAAAAATCTATTTAGATCTCCTGCCCTGATGTGTGTCTCTTGAGCAAAAATTATATCAGGTTGGAATCGGTTAATAGTTTTGTCTATTTTTCGTTTAATAGGATGATTCCAAATACATACATTCCAACTTATAACATTAATCTGTTTAAATACCATATTATAATTTTATTCTACTTTATACCTGCACAGAGCACGTACCAATACGGGATGATCAAAAATGGTGGTGATGAAGAATACAACCACATAGAAAACACCCATGATCCAGAACCACCCAAGAGGAAAAAACTCCTAGTTCTAACCCCACCCACCTCCCTGAAAGCCCAAAATAAAAGGCAAGCAACCTAGGATAGCATACGAAGCCAGGGACCGCTCTGTCTGTACAGACTCTTGATGCCCAAATTACTGAAGCCGAAATTCATAAAGCTATTTTTTCAATGCAATCTGGTAAGGCCCCTGGACTTGATGGCTGTCCTGTAGAATTTTATAAAAGAATTGGAAAATTGCTTTTTCCGGATATATGTTGGAAATGTTTAAGGATTCTGTTTTGAAAGGTGATTTACCCTCTACTTTCTATGAGGCTTCTATTTCTTTAATTCTTAAAAAGGATAAAGATCCTACTGACCGTGCCTCATATAGACCTATTTCATTATTGAAAGTTGATGCTAAGATTCTGTCAAAGATAATGGCCAATTGGTTAGATAATATTTTGGGTAAAATTATTTTTAAGGATCAAATAGGCTTTATAAAGGGTCGTTATTCCTTTTCAAATGTTCAGAGACTACTTAACATTATATATTTATCCTCTTTTAAAACTCCACAATGCGTCGTCTCTTTGGATGCTGAAAAAGCATTTGATCGAGTTGAAATATTTCTTTAATGTTTCAGAGAAATTTGGCTTTGGTGTTAATTTTAATAATTGGTTTGGAACGATATATAAAGCTCCTATTGCTACTGTTGTCAATAACAACTGTAGGTTTCCTTTTTTTCAGATTTCACAGGGGACAAGACAAGGTTGTCCATCAAGTCCTTTGTAATTTACTTTAATATTAGAACCCCTTGCTATTGCTCTTCGTGAAGCTAAAAATATTCATGGGATTTTTGTGAATGAGACCATTCATAAGATTTCTCTTTACTCTGACTATTTATTGGTTTATGTATCTAATCCCGAAGAATCTATTCCTGCCTTGCTAAAATTATTCAATAAATTTGGAGATTTTTCAGGATATAAAGTAAATTTTAGTAAAAGTGAATGGTTTCCTTTAAATGAACCTGCCTCTATATATGATAATACTCCTTTCAAAGTCACAGATTCTTTTAGATATTTAGGTGTTATAATCACTAAAAAAATATAAGGATCTTTATAAAGCCAATTTTGTTCCTTTGGTAGACTCTATGAAGTATTGATTTAATAGATGGAGTCCACTTACCTTTTCACTTGTCGGTCATATCCATACAGTTAGAATGATGATTTTCCCAAAATTTTTATATTTATTTCAGAATATCCTTGTTTTATTGACTAAGAAGTTTCTTTGATCAGATTGATTCTATTATTTTAACTTTTATTTGGAATAATAAAAGATCAAGAATTAGTAAATGTCACTTACAAAAGTTGAAAAGGGATGGAGGTCTCACTTTGCCTAATTTAAGAATGTATTACTGGGCGGTTAATGTGTGATACATGTCCTTTTGGTTATATTGGGTTGATAAGAACGATTGGCCAATTTGGGTAGACCTGGAATTGAAAGCTGTGAAACAGTTTTACTTAACCTCGTTATTCGGAGTTGCTTTACCTATACAATTAGCTAAAGTTGTTAATTTAAATCTATACCCTGTGATTAAGCATTCATTACACACTTGGCTCCAGTTTTGCAATTTTTAAAAGTTTTAATCTTAAAAAATTTAAACTTTTTAGTTTAATTTATCAAAATTACTTTTTTAAGCCGCCTTTGAGTGATCCAATTTTTTTACTTTGGAAAAATAAAGGTATTAATTTTTTTTTGTTTTTTTCAAAGAAGATAGATTGGTGTCTTCTGAACAATTAGTTGATAAATATTATCTTTCATACTCACACTTTTTACAATACCTTCAAGTTAGACGTTTCTTACAAAGATATTTAAGTAATTTTCCTTGCGTATTGGAAGCTGACCTGTTAGATACTATTATGAGTATGAACCCTTTGACGAAGGGTTCTATTGGAAGAATTTATATTTTTTTATTACAATGGGATAAGTGTTCTTTATTTAAGATTAAACAAGATTGGGAGAAGGAACTCAATTTATCTTTTATGACGGAGGATTGGACACGGATTCTGAAGCTGAACTTTTCTTCAATATGCGCTCGTCATTCACTATTCAATTTAAAATTGTACATCATTACCCTTTGACGAAGGAGAGACTGTCTAAAATATTTCCTAATGTTGATAGTTATTGTGATAGATGTAAAACTGAGACAGCTATGCTGACACACGTGTTTTGCTCTTGTTCTATACAGGAACAGTTCTGGAAGTCAGTTTTTTCGACAATTTCTAAAGCACTTTAAATTAATTTACAACTTAACAAATTAACTGTGCTTTTTGGAATAATTCCTCAAAATATCCGTGGTATCTCTATATCTGACCAACATGTTATTGCATTTGTTACATTGATAGCTGGGAGGGCCATTTTGTTGAAATGGAAGGATACATCAGCTCCCACTTTGTCACAATGGTTCTCTCAAGTGATGCTATGTCTTAGTTTGGAGAAAATTCGAAGTCGAACCTTTGAACCTTTATTTGATTTTGAGAAAAGATGGGATTCATTTGCTCGTTATTATCATTTGAGTTAATTGGTAGATTTCCTCCACGATCTAATTGTAAAATTTGGTATATATTCTTTTTTCTTGCTGGCGGATTGCTGTTTATTTTTAGAAGCTATTTGTATGACGCATGGCTCTGGGTTGTACACCTAATGGGGTTTCCCCCCACTTTTTCCTGCTGAGTAGGGTTTCTATTTATTATCAACAAAATTTTCCAACTCTCAGTCAGGTGCTCGATGCTTCCCTGTCATCTGTCATCTGCTCAGATTATTGGGAGTTTCCCATGGAGGGTCATACTCATTCCACTGGTTAATGTTTTCTTCAATCGTGATGATTCATTTTTCTGATTTGTCCTCTCATTGAAGTTTTCTGGTCTGTATTTCTTATCACGATTGCATATACACACATGGAGTGCTGAATCCTGTTCATTTTTGATGAAAATATATACTTACTGTTGTGTGATTTTTTTTTCATGTGTGTTATTCCCCTTCCTCCTCCTGCTGTCCAAGGCAGTGTTAATCTAAGTGGGTCTGAGTGTAAATAGTCTTTTCTGAAGCTGTCATTTCAGTTCTTTATCTTTGTTATTTTTACTGATTGAAATGGGACCAAGATATTTTTATATAAAAAAAAAGTTGATGTCGATATTGATGAAAGTGTTTATTGCCTTTGTTGTATTTGTTAACTATTGAGCTCTGTTTGGCAGTTTATTTTTATGCCTTGAACTAAATTTTGTCAAAGGTTTTCCCTATTTAGATATGCGGATATCAAGAGTCCCGATGAAGGGTCTTGGTCCGAAATGATGATTCCCATCCATAGATGCTGCCTGACATGCTGAGCTCCTCCAGCACTTTGTGTGTAGTTCTCTAGATTTCTAGCATCTGCGGGTCCTCTTGTTTCCCAGATACTTACATCTTTCTTGAAAGAACAAGCCAAGAACAAGCCGGTAGTGGGGTTGTGTGGCTCTGTTGGTAAAATATTAAATAAAATCATTAGAAAGAGCTGGCATAGGGTTGGAAGGTGTAGAATCTGTGGGTAGAATTAAGGAACAGCAAATGTAAAAAAAAATCCCTGATGGGAATTGTATGGAGACCTCCAAACAGTAGTAAGTATGTGGTCCACAAATTACAATGGGAGATAGAAAATTTGTGCCAAAAGGGCAATGTTACAATAGTCATGGGAGATTGTCATGCAGGTGATTAGGAAAACTGGGATAGTGTTGGTCGCAAAAGGACGAATTCCTAGAATGCCTACAAGATGCTTTTTTAGAGCAGCTGGTGGTTGAGCCCACCTGGGGATCAGCTATTCTGGATTGGGTGTTGTAATGAACCAGAATTAATTAGGTCACTGAAGTTCAAAGAACTCTTAGGGGCAAGTGATCTTTATATGATCAAATTCAACCTGACATTAGAGAAGGAGAAGCTAAAGTCCATGGTGGAATAAAGAGAATTACAGAGGCCTGAGAGCAGAATTGGTCAAAGTTGATTTAAAAAGAACACGGGCAGGGATGAAAACAGAGCAGTAATGGCTGGAATTTCTGGAAGCAATGTGCAAGGCACAGGATCTATACATTACAAAGAGGAAATAGTATTCTGAAGGTGAGGTGACAAAACCGTGGCTGATCAGAGAAACCAAAGACAACATAAAAACCAAAGAGAGAGCATGGAGCAAAAATTACTGGGAAGTTAGAGGCTTGGGAAGCTTTTAAAAACCAACAGAATGCAACTAAAATAATTAAGTAGGAAAAGATGGGATACAGTGGTGAGCTAACCAGTAATATCAAAGAGGACACCGATTTTTTTTCTTCAGGTAGATATAGTGTAAAAGAGAGGCGGAAGTGGATATCAAACCACTGGGAAATGATGCTGGAGAGGTAGTAATGGGGTGGGGGTGTAAGGTGATGGCAGATGAACTGAATAAGTATTGTACATCACTCTTATCTGTCGAAGACACCGGCAGGAATATGGAAGTCCCAGATGTCAGTGGTCAGAATGTGTAAAGTTACTTTACTCGGGAGAAGGTTCTTGGGAAACAGAGATGGTCTGAAGGTAAATAGGTCACCTGGACCAGATGGTGTTCACCCCAGAGATCTGAAAGAGGTGGCTGAAGAGATGTGGAGGCATTAGCAATGATCTTTCGAGATCTTACCCCCACTACCCGAAATGTCCTCTCCTCACCCACCCTCCCAACTCCACTCCTGTCCCCGCTTGCAGGGCAACAGTCTGCCGGTGTTTGCCCCCCAATGTGGTGAATCGCCACCACCGTGGGCTCAGACATTTCCACAGATGAGCCCCTCCTGTCCCCACCGGGACAAACATCCTGTCCGCCCCCTCTCTCACCGTCTTCATCCTTTCAATAAAATCCCCCTCTCCCTCCCCGGGGAACCGGCATCAAACCGACGGGCCGAGCGGTCTCCTCCTACCTCTCAGCGATACATCAGACTCCGGCCGCAGGAGACGCTTCACAAACGCCCCAACTTCCCTCGGAGGGAAATGGAAATTAATCAAAAAGCGGACATTTACTTCGGGGTTTGTCCACTTTGACGGAGAGGCCGAAGTTTGAGCGGGCCATCGAGTCAGCGGGGTAACGCCCTCTCGGCGATCCGCCTCCGCGACTGGTTGTAACCGATGATTGACATCGCTTTGCACCAATGGGAATAGCGCAGCTCCTGAATCCTCTGTTGACAGCGGAGGGGGAAGAGGCTCGTCACGTGATTAGTAACCCAGCCGTTAAACCGATAAAGCTCGAGCTCTCCAGCGTGTGGGTGACGTATATAAGTCACACGTGACGGCAGATCCCGGTGTGGGCGGGGAGGCCATGTGTGACGTCACCTGTGGGGGAGCGCTCGTGTTTAAAAACACCTTAATGGACATTTATACTTTATACTTTATACTTCTCTGTCGCCAGAACGTACAATCATCACAGCGATATCTGATTCTGCGCTTCACACTCCCTGGATTACAAATATTAAATATTAAAGATATTAAAAATAGTTATGTACTAAATATCTCAAAATAGATATTTCTTATGATTTCAGTGGGACAACAACATTAATCCCGGGTTTCATCACTGAATCCAGTGTTGTGAGATGTAAAGTCCCCTGTTATGTGTCCGGCTGTGCCGTGTTGTTGGTGGAGTGGGCAGCGTGGTGTTTGTCTCGATTCGGGTCACAACACCAGAATTGCCAGCGGGGTCCACACACAGTGTGTTAGTGAACAGAAAACCTCTCGTCCCTGCAGTCTCTGTCTCCTGGTAAACTCAACACCCTGACAATGTGGACCATAGATACCCCTTCCTCTCAGAGTCAGGGGATCACTCAGACAGTGATCAAAGAGAGGAATTATATTTAGCTCCTCCGCAGTTGTGCGGGGTAGGGTTTTTTTTGAGAGGAGAGGAGGTATCGATATTAGGCTAACAGGAGGGGGCATAGTTTTAAGGAGCTTGGAAATAGATACCGAGGGGATGTCATTGGTAATTTTTTTTTCCACAGAGAGTGGTGGGTGTGTGGAATGCACTGCCGGCTATTTGTGTGAGAGTGTTTCAGTTACTGTGGGGCCAGGAACCCATGCAGCTCAGTGGGAACAGGGAATAATACCAATGGAGAGAGTCAAACTGAGCCAGGTCACAGATTGGAGAAGGCAGAAATGCCTCATTCTTATAGAGACAGGAAGAGCATCAGAGAGTTTGATGGTCATTCCAGATACCAGCACTGTGCCCAGTTAGAAGATGATTTCTCTCTCCAACTTGGGTTGAACTTCACTGTAACAGTGTGATGTCAGATCACACCTTGACAACTCAAGTGATCTCATCTGAAATGTTGTCTGACACCCACTGATGGATTTTGTAACTCTTTTTACAGGTTAAAAATGACAAGGAATTTGTCTACGGGAATCTCGAACACAACACGTCAGTTTTGCTGTCTCTGTAAGGGATTCACTCGATCATCCTTCCTGCTCAGAGTGTGGGGAGTGATTCACTCGATCATCTGACCGACCTGCACGCCCGTCATTTTACACAGGGGGTGGCCATTTACCTGCTCAGACAGTGGGAATGGATTCAGTCGGTCATCGCAACTGAAGGTTTATCAGTAAGTTGACATTGGGCAAGGCTATTCATCTGTTCTGTGGGTGAGAAGGGATTCAGTCAGTCTTCCCACCTGTGAACACACCAGTCAGTTCACACTGGGCAGAGGCTACTCATCTGCTGAATTTGTAGGGAAGGATTCACTCGGTTATCTGCCCTAATGGCTCACCAGCGAGTTCACACCGGGGAGCGGCCGTTCACCTGCTCAGACTGTGGGAAGGGATTCACTCAGTCATCCAACCTACAGAGTCACCAGCAAGTTCACAGTGGGGAAAAGCCGTTCACCTGCTCAGTCGCTGGGAAGGGATTCACACAGGCATCTCACCTACTGAGACACCAGTCAGTTCACACTGGGGAGAGGCGGTTCACCTGCTCAGAATGTGGGAAAGGATTCGCTTGGTCATCTGCTCTGCTGGCACACCAGCGATTTCACACTGGGGAGAGGCCATTCACCTGCTCATACTGTGGGAAGACATTCACTCATGCATCCAACCTACAGAGACACCAGCGAGTTCACACTGGGGAGAAGCCATTCACTTGCTCAGTCGGTGAGAAGAAATTCACTCAGTCATCCAACCTATAGAGTCATCAGCGAGTTCACACTGGGGAGAAGCCGTTCACCTGCTCAGAATGTGGGAAGAGATTCTCTCAGTCGTCTCAACTGAACGTGCATCATTGAGTTCACACTGGAGAGAGGCCGTTCACCTGCTGTGAATGTGGGAAGGGATTCACTCAGCAATCTAACCTTGTGATACACTACTGGGTTCACACTGGGGAGAAAGTTTCAATAAGCTGCTTGCTGGATATTTGTCCATCACCGTTGCTGAATGCAATTTTGAGAGTGACTGTCTTTGCTGAACTCTGCAATTATTGCTGCTGCTCACCACACCCAGTTCTGCACCCTGGTCACTGGGCAGGGGAATAGTTTGCTCTGCTGCATATTCACCTTTAATGGGACTAGAGTTTAATTTTCTGGATGGGAGACAAAACAATCATTTCCATTTTAAACTCTGCGTCCGGTACTTGGTGAATTTTCTAACTTAACTAGTGTACAGTAGAGAGTCAAGTCTGTCTGGCTGGACCTTACCAGTGATTCCGTTCCACGAATCTGCTTGGGAATCTGGTGATCTGCTTGGGAAATCTATTAAGCCCTGAATTAAATTTTGTCAAATGTTGTTTGATTTTTTTTTGGTTTTCTTGCTATTTTCTATGTTCTTTGCCTGTTAATATTGCAGATACTTGGGCCAAAATGTTGATTCCCATCGATAGATGCTGCCTGACCTGCTGAGCTCCTCCAGCACGTTCTGTTATGGCTCTAGATTTCCAGCATCTGCAGTATCTCTTGTGGCCCATTTGCTTGTATGTTTCTGCAAAGGACTGCAGGTAGGCAGAGAGGGTGCTGTGGCTCTGTTGGTAAAAATTTAAATCAAATCATCGGAAAGTTGACATGGTGTTGGAAGGTGCTGAGTCATTGTGGGTGGAACTAAGGAACAGCAAGGGTGAAAAGATCTTGATTTGTTTGGAAACAGTAGTATATTGTCTGCAAATTACAATGGGAGAAATAAAATGCATGCCAAAACAGCAATGTACAATAGTCATGGGAGATAGTCATGCAGATATATTAGGAAAATCAGGTCGGCGCAGGATCCCAAGAGGAGGTTTCCTAGAATGCCCACAAGATGGCTTTTTAGAGCAGCTCCTGGTTGAGCCCAGCTGGGGATCAGCCATTCCCGATTGGGTGTTATGCAATGAACCAGAATTAATTAGAGTGCCTAAGGTGAAAGAACCCATAAGGGCAAATGATGTTAATATAATGGAATTCACCCTGAAGTGTGAGAAGGAGAAGCTAAAGTGAGGTATTCCAGTGTAACCATAGAATAAAGAGAATTATAAAGGCATGAGAGAAGAATTAGCCACTGTTGATAAGAAAAGAACATGGGCGGAGATGATGACAAAATGGCAGGAATTTCTGGAAGCAATTTGGCAGGCACTGGATATATATGTAAAAAAGAGGAAGATGTATTCTAAAGACAAGATGAAACAACCGTGGCTAAGCCAACATAAAAACCAAAGAGAGGGCATATAACAGAGCAAAAATGGTGGGAAGTTAGAGGATTGGGAAGTTTTTATAAACCTACAGAAGGCAAATTTTTAAAAAGTAGTTAAGAAGAAAAAGATGGAATACCAATTTAAGCTAGACAGTGATATTAAAGAGGATGCCTAATGTTTCTTCAGATACATTAAGTGTTAAGGAGAGGAAAGTGTGGATATCGGACAACTGGACACCGATGCTGGAGGAGTGGTATTGGGGGACATGGAACTGGCGGATGAACTGAATAAGTATTTTGCATCAGTCTTCCCTCTGGAAGACACTAGCAGGATGATGGATGTCTGGATGTCAGTGGTCTGAATTGTGCAAATTTACATTACTCAGGAGAAGGTTCTTGGAAATAGAATGGTCTGCAGGTAAATAGGTCACCTGGACCAGATGGTGAACATCTGAAAGTGGTGGTTGAAAATATTGTGGAGGGATCAGTAACGATGCTTCAAGAATCAGTGGGTTCTGGTATGGTTCTGGGAGACTGGAAATTTGGAAATACCACTCCACTCTTCAAGGAGGTAGAGAGGTAGAAGATGCAAAATTATGGGCCAGTTAGTCTGACCTGACTGGTTGGGAAGATATTGGAGTCGGACGTTGAGGATGTGTTTTCAGGGTGTCTGGGGCACATGATAAAATCGGCCATTTACAGCATGTTGTCTTCAAGGGAAAATCTTGTCTGACAAGGATGTTGACATTCTTTGATTTCATTGACGAAGTAACAAGGAAGACAGGCAGAGGAGAATCGGTTGATGATGTGCACCCGGACTTTCAGAAGGTACTTGACAAGATGTCACCCAGGGGTCCGCTTAACAAGTTATGAGCCCGTGATACAAGGGGTGATTGTCAAGTTCGTGGCCTAAGGTAAAAGGAGTCAATTTTAGAAAACCTAGCACATTTATTTTTCAACATAGTCCCCTCCTACATTTACACACTTAGTTCAGCGGTCGTGGAGCATACGGATCCCTTCTTTGTAGAAGCCGGCGTCTTGGACCTGCAAACAGCAGGGGTGATCGATAAGTTCGTGGCCTAAGGTAGAAGGAGGTGTTATTAACTTCAAACTTTCTGCATAATCAGTCAAAGAGTTGGACTGCATGTGCATGTAACGAGAGCTGTATAACTCATCTCCTGCTACCTTAGGCCACGAACTTATCGAGGGGTGGCAGCGGTAAGTTTGTCATGCAGAGAGTGGTGGGTGCATGTAATACACTGCCGGCGGCAGTGCTGGACGCCGATACAAAAGGGTCTTTTAAGAGCTTCTGAGATAGGTACATAGAGCTTAGAAAAATAGGGGTTTGTGCGCTCGGAAAATTCCAGGTAATTTCTAGAGTAAGTCAAGTGGGTGGGACAACATTGTGGGCCGAAGGGCCTGTAATGTGCTGTATATTTCTATGTTCTATAACATGAGGCACCAGACCTTACCGACTGTTAGTAGAGCAGGCCCTGGAACACAGCAAGAGCCGTAGCTCCGCAGACAGCAAACGCTCGTCGTCTCAACCGTCTGAAAGTCGGCAACATCTTCCCACCTTACCAGCCTAACAGACGTTATTGGGGAAGCATAAATTAGCAACCAGAGTGCTCAACAATTCCCCTTGACTCGCGGCACGGAACGAGTTCATGCAATTTAACAGTCTAACCCCGATAATGATGGATTAATACGTACGGCAGGATCTCTGTGAATCTGAAGGCGATGAGGACTTGAATTCTAGTTCTGCTAAGAATCAGAAACTACAAAAAGTGCGTCTTTACGTACACGGAGTATGGATTTATTCTATTTCTGTCAGATCAGCGACGCCCCATGTAGCTTATTCGTAATACTGTACTGTCTAATGAAACACTGAAACTATCAAGATTGCAGGAACACTTCCGTAAAAGACACCCCGAAAAGGCGACCTATGTTATTACTCAGATCCAGAGGGTGAAATAAGCGTTTGAAAGGCGTTGTACACTCGAGTCATTTGCCAGGAAAGCTAAAAATATCCTTGATCGCGATCTCCTTGCTTCTCATAACATTTCCAAAATGATAGCAAAGTGTGAAAGATCTCATACAATTAGATAAAGATTATTAATGCCTGTTGTATCAGAAGTGCTCGCCACTGTTCTCAAAACGGATACCAGTATTTTAAAATTAATTCCCCTGAGTAATAACTCTGTGTCTCGTCGTACTGATGACATGAGTAAGGACATTAAGTATCACTATGCACAGAACTACACAAAAAAAAATACAACAGAATTTGGGAGCCAACTGTATGAGTCAATTATGCGGGACAATGAAACCTTGCTAAAGGCATATGTATGGTTAATCAAAAATGGAAAAGTTGATGAAGGGATTTCCTATTGTAAATAGTTGAAAACAGATATTAACATGGAATAAATCTATGAGAGCTCAAAATGTATATTGATGACAAAATTATTTTGATTAGGAACAGGATTGCTTGTGCAATGGATAGAGCGGCATATAGGACAGGTCGCCATGCTGGTTTAGTGGAATTTCTGAAAATTAAATTGCAAGTCCGTGGTGTCATTCATTGTCAACACCCCGCAGCTACTGTGCGGGGCACAGGTACTGTGAAAACTAGGTTTAAAGATAAATAAAAAGTCAAAGCAGAATATTTCTTTCATGCTGGCATATGATAGCCATGTTTTTACACGATGGGAGCGCTGGAAAGTATATTCGGTCTCAGAGGGGCGAGTATGGCGACTATGAAGGTCTTCAGGAGGGCATTGGCAAGTATGTGGGCGTTGTGTTGGCAAACACTGCTCTGGAAGAAAGAGTTAGCCACTGGGAAAGCATAACCGTCCATGGATGGGATCTCCACGATCATGGCAGACTAGGTGTCAACGAGAACGTGTCCGACGACAGGCTCAAAGTTGAAGACTTCTTCCCAGAAACTGGATGTTTCCTTGTGACAATACTGGTCCAGGTGGTTAAGACAAAAACATCAAAGATGCGCAATAAAAGGCTAACAAATTCAAGACGATAAAAGCAGAATATGCCATGTGAAACCGGAAAAAAAAAATCCCACAATTACAGTATCCTGCAACAATCTAATTCAATCCGATTACTTACACAGGCACCATCAGGCGACAAACATCTTTCACCAAATTCTTGCTTTAAGATACAAAATCATGAAACATACCATGCATTATTATAAATACAATCCTGATCCAGTTTTAGAGTCAGGACCCTACAATTATATTACCACCGATACATTATTGGAGATGGGATAATACCTGGTACCCGCCCGAATATAATATTACAGGATAAATATGCAGTAATAATTTATTTAATGGGTATGGCCATTCCGAACACACACAACCCACGGAAATCAGTCAGTGTAAAACACCAGAAATAAGCTGACGAAAGAGGGAAATGAACGACTATGGTACATGAAGAGGGTATACATTGTTCAGTTGTAATATACACGACTGGCATCTTCCACATTTCGACCTGCACGGCAATATTTATTCAAATCTCCGGAAAGGCACAATAATAAAAAGCACTAGAATAGTCCAGAAGTTCCAAGTGATTGAGAAATAAGTGTGCTCGTCTATGTCCATAACGCAATTTTTACCAGTTTTAGCTGAAATAAAAAGTAAAAATAATAAACATGAGATTCCACTGGAGTGAATGCAGAGGAGAGTCAACAAGCAATTTGATCGGATGGGCATTTATTAGAAATCAGGAACTGAGATGACATTATTTTCCTTGAAGCAGAGTAAGCACCGGAGATTTCCGTAACAATTTGCACAATTATGAATGAGTTCTGTGGTGTTAAATATTTCTCTGTAACATCTTTGTCTAATGCGACGGATATGTCCAAGCTTCACTGTCAGTTCGTGTTGACTTTCTTTTTTTTCATTCATTCTTATGCAAAAGACTAAAGTAACGAATGAGCGGCATTTTATGCCGATTTGGTCTTCAATGTCCCCAGAACCTGTCTCGCTTTCTCATGACCGAAAAGGGTCTGGCGGTGACGAGGGCTGGAATATAGTGGAAAACTGAAAATAAAAGGTAGGATGAGTTTAATAATCGGTAGGAGTGGAGGTCGCGGGGTGCGGGTGTCGGAGAGTCTGTTCCTGTGCTGTGTTTCTCTCGGGCTCGAAACCAGATTTACTCTCCCCGCTGCCACGTTCTCCGATGATCGCCGGTTCTGTAGAGTCAAGATCGAAAACATTGCAACTGCCGCCGAGAAGAGCTTAGATATTTTGTTTATTAATTCGTTGAATAATTGACGTGAGCGGATATTTCACTGCGCTGAAGAACTGCTCTCTGAACTTGGCCTGAGCTATCCCATAATAAACGTGTTTGTGCAGCAACTTAATATCATCAGCATGTCTCCGGTGTGTTGAAAAAATGTATTCAGAATCGTTGTAATTATTTTGATCCAGTCCAGCGATGGTGTTATAAAGGAATTCAAAAACACTCACCGACCACAGGATGATGAAGCTGCCGGAGATGGTGAGAAGTAAGATCACAGACCTCCTCCTGCTCTCCATCTCCGGATCACTGCGGTTCTCCGCCTTGCTCTGACCCCTCAGCCCCTTACGGACGCGACTAGTCACTAAAATGTGTCTGACTGTCAGTGCGTTGAACAGTAGTATTAACACGAACGGGAGTAATGGCGTTAGGACGGTAGAAAGCCGGTTATATCCCACCCACCCGGGATCCGTATAGTAGCCCGGTATTTCAATACAGTCCCGAGGTATATTGTCAACCACTTTCACAGGATAATAAATTCGGGCACATTGTTAAAACAGAGCAGAACGCCGGTTGTTGTCAGAATCACAGCCGCAGTTTTCCCGGTGCAATATTTTATTTTCCACTTCTGGGAACAAATGGCGACAAACCGATCAAATGTAAAAGTGCCGGTGAACCAGACAGAACAGTCTGTGACTGCCTCTCCCAGGACAGAGATCACACTGCACACGGGGGTGATGTCCAGGAAAGTCCCGGGGAAGTAATAATAACCGACCCGCCACAATATCACCGCAAACACGATGGTCAGTAGATCCGCTGCTGCCGTGGCCACCAAGTAGCGAGTGGTGCGGGTGGAGAGGCCGCACTTTCCCCGGGACAGGATCACCATCGCCACTAAATTCACTGGAAAACAACAGAGAGAGCGAGTGAGTTACTGTCTGTTCGCTCCGTGGGTCTCGGGGCAGGGAGATGCTGGAAATGGAGAGCAGCTCATTCCCGGAGGTTTAAAACGCGGAAGGCGGAGATCGCCGCAGCCTCAAAGGTGCCGATGCCGAGAGAAACGTTACGGTCCGGGGCGCTGCACGGAGAGCAGGGTTCGGGAAGGAGGCCGGGAACGCTTTGGAAATCAGTGTAAATCTCTGTCCATCAGGTTTCTGACTGATATGCAAAGCCGAGAAATCCTCGGCAACTTTCTCAGCGACAGTGATTCCCGCGATCCGGTCACATCTGTTCACACTGTCCGGTCCCGCTCAGCCCCGCTGTCTCCGACTTTGTCCATGGACAGTTTCCAAAGCTCGTTGCAGATTTACTTCCCCCGTTCGCAGGCATCGATCTCCTCCTCGGCTTCCGCCCACACGGGCCCGGCTCGGCTCGCTTATTTTAAATTCCGCAACTACTCTTCGCCGCGGCTCCTTCACACTCTGTCAGGGGATCGGATCAGAAAGTTCCCGTGTTGGTTTTATTTAATATTCTCCCTGACCGCTCCGAATTACTGCGGCGTTACTCTAAATGCTCCGGTGCTGATGGTCCCGGAGCGGAGTGTCGCCTGCAACTTACCCCGTCTGACCGGTATCGGACCCCGCTGTGTCGGCTCTGAACTCCCGCTTCACTCCATCGATATCAGGGCGTGGAAACAAACCCCGGGAAACAAAAACCCACAGACACCCTCATTTAATTTATCCAAACTCCCGAAACTCTCGGGATCTAAGATACAGTTGATGTCATTTTCACGATATAAATGTACATTTTTTTGTCAATAGCAGACTGAGGAGTGTTGATTTGGTCCCTCAGCCAAATTGTTGGCACAGTTTGGGAACAACTGGGCTCCGAGCACCGGTCCCTACAACACCGAATGGGACATCCTGCAGGCCCAAGCAAAGTCTTGTTATTCCAGTGGCCACACATTTAAATTCCATGTCCCATTCCCATTCTGATATGTCTATCCACGGCCTCCTCTTCTGTCAAGATGAAGCCACACTCAGGTTGGAGGAACAACACCTTATATTCCGTCGGCTTAGCCTCCAACCTGATGGCATGAATATTGACATCTCTAACTTCCGTTAATGCCTCTCCCCGCCTTCACAGACCATCCCTTATTTATTTATTTAATATATTTTTATTTTCCCCCTTTTTTCTCTCTTTTCTCTCCCTCTGTCCCTCTCACTATAACTCCTTGCCTGATCTCCACCGTCCGGGCACACCTCCCGCTTCTCTCTCCCTAGGCTTCCCATCCCGTGATCCTCTCCCTTCTCTAGCCTCGTATCCCTTTTGCCCATCAACTTTCCCGCTCTTAGCCTCGTCCCTCCCCCTCCTGTCTTCTTCTATCATTTCGGATCTCCCCCTTCCCCTTCCCACTTTCAAATCTCTACTATTTCTTCTTTCAGTTAGTCCTGACGAAGGGTCTCGGCCCGAAACGTCGACTGTACCTCTTCCTATAGATGCTGCCTGGCCTGCTGCGTTCCACTAGCATTTTTTGTGTGTGTTTCTTGTTCCTCCAATTTGTTTTGAGCTGTGAAAGTATTTTTTTATATCAGAACTACCATGGAGACTAAAATTATCTGAGTTAAAATGTTGTCCTTCACCCACTGACGTGCTATATAAACTTTTAACAGTGTAGAAAAGTAAAAGGATTTGTGCATGGGAATCACAAACACAACAGCACGTTCGTTCCGCTGTATCTGTCAGTTCACCAGCGCTTTAATGCCGCCGATCCTTGAATGTGGAGGTGGAGATGCTGGAGAAGACAGCGCCCCACTCGCTACAAGGAGAGCCCGATCACGTGTCCATGTCCGTGATCTGATTGGATACATCGCCATGACGTTGATAGCAGTGTGATGTCATTCACTGGCTCTCATTTTGGAAGGGATTCAGTCGCCATCGCAGATACACCAACAGCTTCGCACTGGGAAGCGGCCGTTCACCTGCTCCGTGTGTGTGAAGAGACTCATTCAGTTAACCCACCTTGTGATGCTCCGGTGAGTTCACAATAAATAGAGGCCACATTTCTGTCCGGAGTGAGCAAAGAGTTTTACTCAATCATCCCAGCTGCTGCAACACCAGCAACTTCACATTAGGGAGGAAGTTCAAATCAACTCTGTGTCAAATGTTTAACCATCACGGTGACTGACGGCAGCTGCAGGTTCATGAGGGACTGTTACTGTCAGATTCTGCAGTTCTTGCGGCTGCTCATCGCACCCAGGACTGAACCCTGGTCACTGAGCATTGGAAAAGTCTGTTCTGCCGATGTTAGCCTTAAACTAGACTGGTGTTTAATATTCTGGATCTGTGAAAGATAAATCAGTTCTGTATCAAATCCCGTGTCTCAGGTACTTACTGTCTGTAATGTACACTAGAGAGGCCACTCGGCCCATCTGGTCCTGCCTATGTTTATGATCCATATCAGTATATCAATATCTATCCCCGCCGTTCCCCCCTCACTCTCCCTGTGATGACAGGTTGCAACTGGTCACCACTCTGTGGGATAGGAGATTCCCCTTGAATTTCATAGAATCATAGAAATCTACAGCACATTACAGACCCTTTGGCCCACAATGTTGTGCCGACCATGTAACTTACTCTAGAAACTGCCTAGAATTACCCTACCACTCAGGCCTCTATTTTCGTAATCTCCATGTACCTATCTATGAGTCTCTTAAAAGACCCTATTGTATCCGCCTCTACCACCATTGCTGGCAGTGCATTCCACACACACACCACTCTTTGTTTAATAAACTTAGCTCTGACATCTCCTCTGCACCTATTTCCAAGCAGCTTAAGCCTATGCCCCCTCGTGTTAGCCATTTCAGCCCTGGAAAAAGCCTCTGGCTATCCACACGACCAATGCCTCTCATCATCTTATACACCTGCATGAATTTCCTGCATGATTTTCTCCAGGCTGAATAAGACGATGAGCTCACTGTGGTTTTGACTTTCTTCAGGGCTCTGGACTAAGGTGGTTAAGCTCCTTCTTTCCCGCTCTTTTCAACTTTTTGGGGTGATTTTCACTAATTTCAAACAACTGTGCCTCAGACAGCTGGGTTGTTGCAATGCGCTGCTAAAGTCTGACAGGTGACCAGATAGTGAATCTTCGATGGAGCAGAGTCAGAAACCAATGAGTTGCCAGCCTGAGTCAGGGCTTTGGGGCTCCGGAAAGAGATGCGGCCTAGAGTTTACAAGAAGGAGGAAGAAGAGGAATCAGACCAGCAAGATGTGCCTACAAATGAAAGATCAAAAACATTTGGAAACTAGTTGATCAAAAAAATGGTTAATTTCTGCAAAATACTGGTGGAAATCAACAGATCAGGCAGCCAATGTGGAGAGGAACAAATAAACAACGTTTAGGCCGAGCCCCCTCAGCATTCATTGGCTGTGTACTCATTTGCTTAGTTGCTGCCTGAACTGCAGAGTTCCTCCAGCATTTTGTGTGTATGTGTCTACATTTCCAGCAACAGCAGAATCTCTTGTGTTTTATATCTGCATTTGTAAGAACGTTTTACTTTGGCATTAAACACGCGGGACGTTTGCTGATATTAAGTGTATTGTTGTATTAGAGCTGCTTTCTGCGTTAAAAGAGGTGATGAGTTTTCTACACAAAAAGAAACTGAGGTATGTACTTGAACCGGTGCTTGCAGAAACTTTCAATGGCTCCGGGATTAACTTGAAAGCTCTTTAACAATTCTCGCCGTCGCTGAAGCACCGACCGAATGCGCAGGCGTCAGGGTCGCGGCTGGTCCCGAATATCACGCATGCGCAGTACACAAAAGGCCTCGGATATCGCTGCCGGTGAGTGTTTCTCCGTGAGACCGTTTTCACTACCGACTGAGGGGCAATTGCTGTGACTCCGGAAACTGTGACCCGCAATCCCGGGACAGTCCTGTTCTCTTCCCTCTCTCTCAGCCCCACGATCCCCGCACGGACCCCGGGGAGCTTCCGGCTGATGAGGAAATGGGAGCCGATGGATCTCTCAGACAGAGCTGAGCTCCAGCTATCCAAATGCAAGGACTGGGAACTCGGAGACAGGGAACAAAATCTTTTACACCACCAGGTGAGAAAATCACCTTTATTCTACCTCCAATCACAAACAAGAGAAATTCTACAGATGCTGGAAATCCAAGCAACACACACAAAATACCGGAGGAATTCAGCATTAGTACTCTTTTCCTCAGATGCTGCCTGGCCTGCTGAGTTCCTCTATCATTTTGTGAGTGTTGCTTGTTTTACCTCCTCTTGTTCTGGACCTTTCTACCCGTGAGGACATGAATTGACCCATTCACTCTGGGCACATAATGATATCAAACACCTTAGCCCTGGGCAACAAGTAGCTTTCACATCACAGATGTGCCAGACTCCAATCAGACAGACTACTGCCCTTCTCATTATATTCACTGGCATTACTGGACCATCAATGAGTTCACCACAGTCAGTCATTTGGCAGAGGGTTCAGGGGAAATATTTATGTTCAATACAGAAACTGCTGTTACCTGTGTGTATTGCGGTGATGCAAAAGTTGCTGGAGAATTTGCAAGTGGGAAGAAGTGGAATGATATTTTGAAATCTGACTTCTTAAAGCATAATTTAGCCAGCAAACCCATATATAGTCACAGTCATAGTCATACTTTATCGATCCCGGGGGAAATTGGTTTTCATTACAGTTGCACCATAAATAAATAGTAATAGAACCATAAATAGTTAAATAGTAAAATGTAAATTATGCTAGTAAGTTAGGAAATAAGTCCAGGACCAGCCTATCGGCTCAGGGTGTCTGACCCTCCAAAGGAGGAGTTGTAAAGTTTGATGGCCAATGTGCAAAAGCTCTGGTGAGAAAATCCTTCATTACCCGTTACAGGCCTGCTACATTGGTTGTGTGATAGTGCAGATGAACTCGATCATACCCAGAGGAGATCAAAGTTCTTATTGACAGTGATATTAAATCATTAGAGAGAGGTGATATAGGATCGGAAGGTGCAGAATCTTTATGGGTTGAGCTAAGGAATAGCAGGGGTAAAAGGACCCTGATGGCAGTTATTTATAGGCCTCCAAACAGCTGCAGGGATGTGGACTACAAATTACAACTGGAAATAGAAAAGGCTTGTCAGAAGGGCCGTGTTATGATAATTGTGGGGGATTTTAACATGCGAGTGGATTGGGAAAATCAGGTCGGCACTGGATCACAAGAGAGAGAATTTGTAGAATGTCTGCGAGATGGCATTTTAGAACAGCTCGTTGTTGAGCCCACTAGGGGATCGGCTATACTGGATTGGGTATTGTGTAATGAACCGGAGGTGATTAGAGAGATTGAGGTGAAGGAACCCTTAGGAGGCAGTGATCATAACATGATTGAGTTCACTGTGAAATTTGAAAAAGAGAAGCCAAAATCTGATGTGTTGGTATTTCAGTGGAGTAAAGGAAATTACAGTGGCATGAGAGAGGAACTGGCCAAAGTTGACTGGAAAGGGACACTGGCGGGAAAGACAGCAGAGCAGCAGTGGCTGGAGTTTATGTGAGAAATGAGGAAGGTGCAAGACAGGTATATTCCAAAAAAATAAGGAATTTTCGAGTGGAAAAAGGATGCAACCATGGTTGACAAGAGAAGTCAAAACCAAAGTTAAAGCAAAGGAGAGGGCATACAAGGAAACAAAAATTAGTGGGAAGACAGAGGATTGGGAAGTTTTTAAAACCTTGCAAAAGGAAACCAAGAAGGTCATTAAGAGGGAAAAGATTAACTATGAAAGGAAGATAGCAAATAATATCAAAGAGGATACTAAGAGCTTTTTCAAGTATATAAAGAGTAAAAAACAGGTGAGAGTAGATATAGGACCGATAGAAAATGATGCTGGAGAAATTGCAATGGGAGATAAGGAGATGGTAGAGGAACTGAATGAGTATTTTGCATCAGTCTTCACTGAGGAAGACATCAACAGTGGGAACACTTTGTATCCAGTGATCATAATGCCATGAAATTCAAAGTAAATATGGAAAGGAGAGGTCTGGACCACGGGTTGAGATTCTAAATTGGAGAAAGGTCAATTTTGATGGTATCAGAAAGGATGTGACAAGTGTGGTTTAGGACAGGCTGTTTTCTGGCAAAGGTGTACCTGGTAAGTGGGAGGCCTTCAGAAGTTAATTTTTGAGGGTGTAGAGTTTGTATGTGCCTGCCAAAATAAAAGCTGAAAGGTAACTGGTGCAGGGAACCTTGGTTTTTGAGAGATATTGAGGCCCGGAATATTTTGTTCCTCTTAATGCCTCAGACTGTTGGGTGCTACCAAGACTCATTAATAACTACAATATCATAATTCCACGCCCTGAGCTCATCCGACTTTTTTTTAGTCATCTTCTGTTGGTTCCTAAAAGCTTCCCAATAGTTTTTGTTCTATATTTTGCCCTCTCTTTGGCTTTTATGTTGGCTTTGGCTTCTCATTTCAGCCACGGTTGTGTCCTCCTGCCTTTCCAATGCTTCCACTTCTTTGGGATGTATCGATCACTCAGCTCCCGAATTGCTCCCAGAAACTCCAGCCATTGCTGCTCCATTGTCACTCTTACCTTTTCCCTTCCAAACAAGTTTGGCCAGCTTCTCTGTCATAGAAACATGGAGAAGTTCAGTATGTAAACAGGCCATTTGGCCCATCTAGTTAATGCCAAAAAAACATTTAAGTTGTCTAATGCATCTACCTGCACCGGGACCATCGCCGTCCATACCCCTACCATCCAGGCTCCCATCCAAACGTCTTTGAAATGGCTTATATCACCACTTGTGCTGACATCTCATTCCACACTCTCACAACCATTTCAGTAAAGAGCTTTACCACATATTCCTGTTAAATTTTCACCTTCCCCACTTACCCATGACCTCTGGTTGTCATCCCACCCAACCTCAGTGGAAAAAGCTGCTTGCATTTACCCTATCTATACCCTCATAATTTTGTATACGTCCAGCAAATCCTCAAAGCAATGTATAATTTCCTTGTTTATGTTCAGAGCCTTTTTTTAGGTGTATAGGATGATGAGGAGCATTGATCGTGTGGATAGCCAGAGTTTTATTCCCAGGGCTGAAATGGCTAACACGAGGGGGCATAGTTTTAAGGTGCTTGGAAATAGACACTGAGGGAATGTCAGGGGTAAGTTTTTTTTTACACAGAGAGTGGTGGGTGCGTGGTGTGCACTGCTGGCTAATTTGCTTTTGATTGTTTCACTTAGTGTGGGGCCAAGCACCCATGCAGCTCAGTGAAGAGAGTCAATCTGAGCCAGGACACAGATTGGAGATGGCAGAAATGCCCCATTCTTATCGAGACAGGAAGAGCATCAGAGAGTTTGATGGTTATCCCAGATACCAGCACTGTGCCCAGTTAGAAGATGATTTCTCTCCAACTTGGGTTGAACTTCACTGTAACAGTGTGATGTCAGATCACACCATGACGACTCAAGAGATCTCATCTGACATGTTGTCCTTCACCCACTGATGGATTTTGTAAATCATTTTACAGGTTTAATATGACAAGGAATTTGTCTATGAGAATCTCAAAAACAACACACTCGATATCGTTCCTGCTCAGACAGTGGGAATGGATTCAGTCGGTCATTTCAACTGAAGGTACATCAGCAAGTTCACACTGGACAAGGCCATTCACCTGTTCTGTGTGTGAGAAGGGATTCAGTCGGTCTTCCCACCTGTGGACACACCAGTCAGTTCACACTGGGCAGAGGCTGGTCATCTGCTAAATTTGTGGGGAAGCATTTATTCGGTCATCTGACCTAATGGCTCACCAGCGAGTTCACACCGGGGAGTGGCCGTTCACCTGCTCAGACTGTGGGAAGGGATTCACTTGCTCATCTCAACTGAAGGTACATCAGCGAGTTCACACTGGGGAGAGGCCATTCACCTGCTCAGACTGTGGGAAGGGATTCACTCAGTCATCTAAACTGAAGGCACATCAACGAGTTCACACTGGGGAGAGGCCGTTCACCTGCTCAGACTGTGGGAAGGGATTCACTGAGTCATTTCATCTACTGAGACACCAGTCAGTTCACACCGGAGAGTGGCCATTCACCTGCTCTGAATGTGGGAAGGGATTCGCTTGCTCATCTAAACTGAAGGTACATCAGGGAGTTCACACTGGGGAGAGGCCATTCACCTGCTCATTCTGTGGGAAGGGATTCACTTTATCATCTCAGCTACTGAGACACCAGTCAGCCCACATAGGGAAATGGCCGTTCACCTGCTCAGTCTGTGGGAAAGGATTCATTTTCTCATCTCAACTGAAGGTACATCAGAGAGTTCACACTGGGGAGAGGCCATTCACCTGTTCAGACTGTGGGAAAGGATTCTTTCAGTCATCCCACCTTCAAGAACACCGGTTAGTTCACAGTGGGGAGCGGTCGTTCATCTGCTCAGTATGTGGGAAGGGATTCACTCGGTTATCTCAACTACAGAGACACCAGCGAGTTCACACAGGGGAGAGGCCATTCACCTGCTCCGTGTGTGGGAAGGGATTCACTTGGTTATCCCAACTACATAAACACCAGCGAGTTCACACTAGGTAGAGGCCGATCACCTGCTCAATCTTTGGAGAGAGATTCTCTCAGCCAAATCAATCATATGTGTATCATTGAGTCCACACTGGGGAGAGACAGTTCACCTGCTGTGAATGTGGGAAAGGATTCACTCAGTCATCTAACCTTATGTAACTCTCGCTTCAGCTAGCAGCTCAATATTGGGGGTGATAGCTTCCCAGCCCGGGCAAGTTAAGAAATCTCGTTTGGGTGGATGCTGCGTGATGTGTCCCCTGTTACAAATCAGTATCCCAAAATAACAAACGGTACACAATATGTGATTAAACGATTGCTCTTTATAATTCTTACTTTGACTATAGGGTTAGTGAAGTAAACAAAAAAAAAAGAAAAAGAGCCCGCTCTCACCATTCGCGCCTTGTCATCTCTCTCCAGCAAATGACCATGAAAATCTCTCTTCCAGACTCACAAGGGAGAACATTTTTGTCATTGGATAGCCCTGCACTCCAAAACCCTGTTATCTCTAGTCGTAACCTAAACATCACTGCTTCAGATAAACCATTACCTGAGCAGTGAAACATTGCTGAGTGGCCGTTACATTAGCAGTGAAACCTACAGCATGTTACACTTGTGACACACTGCTGGGTTCACACTGGGGAGAACGTTTCAATAAGCTGCTTGCTGGATATTTGTCCATCACCATTGCTGAATACAATTTCGAGAATGACTATCGGTGCTGAACTCTGCAATTATTGCTGCTGGTCACCACACCCAGTTCTGCACCCTGGTCACTGGGCATGGGAGGAGTTTCTTCTGCTGCATATTCACCTTTAATGGGACTGGAGTTTAAAATTCTGGATCTGAGACAAATAAGTCATTTCTATTTTAAACTCTGTCTCTGGTACTTAGTGAATTTATAACACACCTAGTGTACAGTAGAGAATCAGCTCAGGCCAGCTGGACCCTGCCAGTGATTCAGTTCCATGGCAGTCCTTTGAAATCCTCCCCTGTTGTTCATCTCTCGCTCTCCCTGTGGTGATGGGTTCCAAACAGTCACCACTCTGTGGGTGAAGAGGTTTCCCTTGAATTCTCAGCAGTCTGAAGAAGTCGAGCTGACTGCAGTTCTGTCTGAGATGTTCTTCGTCCCTCTAATCTCTGGCCTGAGGAAGAATGACATTGGTCATTAAATTCCTTAATCACTACTCATTTCCACATTATGGGTCATTTTTCCTGCTTCTGAAGGGTTGTTAGAAAACACCACTGTCCTCTAAAGACTGAAAACAGAATGGGAAACCATCAGTTGGATGATCAGTGGAGCAGGGTCAGAAACCAGAGGCAGGTCTGCACAGGGCAGAGTTTGGGGCTCTGGACGATGGTCGGGGTAAGACGTATGATGAGGAGAAGGGAATCAGCAACAGGGCATGGCAACGAATGACAGAGTAACAACATTTGGAAGCAGACTGACAGAGAAAATCTTTTGGTTGTCTGACTGATGACACAAATAATACCTGTGGTGAGGTGCTCCACTGGTTGAGGAACATGTGTGTGTGTGTTGGGAATGGTTTTATCTATTGACTGAATTGTTCCTGCTTGTTTATCCTGTAATATTATATCCAGATGGTTTTATGGATGGTCCTGTCTGAAATAATGTATGTATTATCCTATAATTTGTAAGATTTTGACTCTAAAACTGGAACAGCCTTGAATTTATGGTGCCTTTATGAAGTTATGGAGGACATTCATGAGTTTGTATTTTAAAGCAAAATTTTGGTGAATGATATTTGCCACTTTATTGTACCGCTGTAAGTAATCAGATTGAGTTAAACTGCTGCAGGATCCTGGCATGTGTTGCATTGTGTCTGGTTTCTCTTGGCATTTTCTGCACTTATTGCCTTGTTTGTTTGTATTTCATGTATTTTTGATTTTTTTACTTTCTTTTTGTTAACCACCTTGTCCTGTATTTCTGCAAGGAACCCCTCTGTTTCTGGGAAGAGTTTTCCAACTCTCCGTCAGGTGCTCGATGCTTCCTTGTGAACATCTCGTTTGCTCAGAATATTAGGATGTCTCCCATGGAGGGTTGTACTCATTCCACTGGTTAATGTTTTCTTCCACAGTGATGATTCATTTTTCTGAGTTGGCCTCTCATTGAAGTTTTCTAGTCTGTATTTCTTATCACAATTTCATATACACACATGGAGTGCTGAATCCTGTTCATTTTTGATGAAAATATAAAGTTAGAAGTTTTATTTGACTGTTGTGTGATTTTTTTTTTCATGTGTGTTATTTCTCTTCTCCTTTCTGTCCAAGGTAGTGTTAATTGAAGTGGGTTTGAATATAAATAGTCTTTTCTAAAGTTTTCTAAAGTTCTTATTTATCTTTGTAAATTTTACGGATTGAAATGGGACCAAGATATTTTCATTAAAAAAGTCAATGTCAGTATTGACAAAAGTGTTTATTGCCTTTGTTGTATTTGTTAACTGTTGAGCTCTGTTTGGCAGGTTTTTTTAAGCATTGAACTAAATACTGTCAAAGGTTTCCCCTATTTCACACTACTTTCTATTTTCTTTGCTTGTTGATATTCCAGAGACATGAGTATCTGGAAGAGTCCTGGCCTGAGATGTTGATTCCCATCCATAGATGCTGCCTGACATGCTGAGCTCCTCCAGCACTTTGTGTGTAGTTCTCTAGATTTCTAGCATCTGCAGGTCCTCGTGTTTCCCAGCTACTTATATGTTTCTTGAAAGAACAAGCTGATAGTGGCGTTCTGTGGCTCTGTTTGTAAAATATTAAATTAAATCATTAGAAAGAGGTGACATATGGTTGGAAGCTGTAGAATCTGTGGGTGGAATTAAGGAACAGCAAATATATTTAAAAAAATCCCTGATGGGAATTGTATGGAGACCTCCAAACAGTAGTAAGTATGTGGTCCACAAATTACAATGGGAAATAGAAAATGTGTGCCAAAAGGGCAATGTTACAATAGTCATGAGGGATTGTCATGCAGGTGATTAGGAAAATTAGGATGGTGTTGGTCTCAAGAGGAGGAATTTCTAGAATGCCTACAAGATGCTTTTTTAGAGCAGCTCGTGGTTGAGCCCACTTGAAGATCAGCTATTCTGGATTGGGTGTTGTAATGAACTGGAATTAATTAGGTCACTTCAGTTCAAAGAACACTTAGGGGCAAGTGATCTTAATATGATCAAATTCACCCTGACTTTAGAGAAGAAGAAGCTAAAGTCAGATGTGAAATAAAGAGAATTAGAGAGGCATGAGAGAAGAATTGGTCAAATTTGATTTGAAAAGAACATGGGCAGGGATGAAAACAGAGCAGCAATGGCTGGAATTTCTGGAAGCAATTCGGAAAGGCACAGGATATATACATTACAAAGAGGAAATAGTATTCTAAAGGTAAGGTGACAAAACCGTGGCTGATAAGAGAAATCAAAGACAACATAAAAACCAAAGACGAGGAATTCTGCAGATGCTGGAAATTCAAGTAACACACATCATAGTTGCTGGTGAACGCAGCAGGCCAGGCAGCATCTCTAGGAAGAGGTACTGACGAAGGGTCTCGGCCTGAAACGTCAACTGTACCTCTTCCTAGAGATGCTGCCTGGCCTGCTGCGTTCACCAGCAACTTTAATGTGTGTTGCATAAAAACCAAAGAGAGGGCATAGAGCAAAAATTACGAGGAAGTTAGAGGATTGGGAAGCTTTTAAAAACCAACAGAATGCAACTAAAACAATTAAGGAAAAGATGGAATACATAGGTGAGCTAGACAGTAATATTAAAGAGGATATCAGATTTTTCTTCAGGTACATTTAGTGTAAAAGAGAAGCGGAAGTGGATATCAAACCACTGAAAAATGATGGTGGAGAGGTAGTAATGGGCTGGGGGTGCACTGTGATGGCAGATGAACTGAGTAAGTATTGTACATCACTCTTATCTGTCGAAGACACTGGCAGGAATATGGAAGTCCCAGAAGTCAGTGGTCAGAATGTGTAAAGTTACATTACTCAGGAGAAGGTTACTGGGAAACAGAGATGGTCTGAAGGTAAAAAGGTCACCTGGACTAGATGGTGAACACCCCAGAGATCTGAAAGAGGTGGCTGAAGAGATGTGGAGGCATTAGCAATTATCTTTTGAGATTCGTTAAGGAAATTATATCCTCAGAAGTTTTTTCCTTCACTACTCCCCCTCTCCCAGTTTCACCTATCACCTACCACTTCTTCCACCCCTCTCACCCCCACACTTCTTCCTCTGACATCTCATTTTGTTTTCCCAGTCCTGATAAAGGGTCTCGGCCCAAAACATCGACTGTTTACTATTTCCCATATATGCTGCCTGGCCTCCTAGGTTCCTACTGCATTTTGTGTATGTGTTGCTTGGACTTCCAGCATCCACAGATTTTCTCCTGTTTTTGATAATAAAAGCAAAAGTGGGGTCATATAATATAGCAAGAAAATAGTGGGAAGTTAGAGGATTGGAAACTTCCACGTAACCAACAGGAAACAACAAAAAAAAACACAGGAGAGACACGATGAAAAATTAAGATAAGTGAGCCAATAATATCAAGTATCAAAATTTCTTTTTCAGATACATAAAGAGTAAAAGAGAGGCAAGAATGGATATTCTGCTGCTGAAAGATGATGCTGGCGAGTTATTAATAAAGCAGAGAAACAGCGGTCGAATGTAATAAGTATTCTGTGTCAATCTTCACTGTGTAAGACACTAGCTGTATCAGACCATAAGACATAGGAGCAGAATTAGGCCATTCAGCCCCATCAAGTCTGCTCCGCCGTTCTATCATGGCTGATCCCAGTTCTTACTCAACCCCATGCATCTGCCTCCTCGGCAGATCCGGTAATGCCCTGACTGATCAGGCAATATTTCCCTGCACAGAAGCTGTGCTGGCTTTGACTTATTTCATCATTGGTCTCCCAGTACCCCAAAACCTCATCTGTTATAATAGACTCTTAACACTTTCCCAGACACTGACGTTAGGCTAACTGGACTATACTTTGCTTTCTTTTGCCTTCCTCCCTTCTCAAAGAGTGGATTGACATTTGCAATTTTCCTCACCTCCGGGACCATGCCAGAATCAAGTGATTCTTGACAGGTCATAACCAATACATCTGTTATCTCTTCAGCAACCTCTATCAGGACTCTGCGATGTAGTCCATCTGGTCCAGGTGACTTATCCATGTTAAGAACCTGAGTTTGCCCAGCACGTTTTCCTTTGTAATAGCAATGGCACTCACTCCTGTTCCCTGACACTCATGGATCTCTGGCACACTGCTAGTGTCTTCCACAGAGAAGATAGATGCAAAGTACCTATCAAGTTCATCTACCATCTCTTCCCCATTTCTACCTCATGAGCATCATTTTCCAGCGGTCCAATGTCAACTGTCGCCTCCCGTTCGCTTTTTTATAACTAGTTTATATTATTGTCTAGTTTGCCCTCTTATTTTACCTTTAGCATTCTTATCTATTTTTCATTGCCTGTTTTGAATTTTAAAAGCTACCCAATTATCTAACTTCCTACTCACTTTTGCTGCCTTATATGCACTTTACTTCACTTTTATACAGTCCTTAACTTCCTTTGTCAGCCACGGTAGCCTAGCCCCGCTGTCTGAGAGCTACTTCGTCGGGACACATCTATCCTGTACATTATGAACTATTCTCAGAAACGTCAGCCATTTCTGCTCTGGCGTCATCCCCACGAGTATCCTTCTCCAATCCACCTGGGGAATCACCTCTCTCATGCCTGTGTAATTCCCTTTGTTCCATTGTGATACTATGCATGTGACCTATGCTCCTCCCTCAGAAATTGCAGTAGGAATTCAAGCATATTATTGTCCCTGCCTTCTAATGGTTCCTTTACATTAACCTTCCTAATAAGATCTGGGTTATTACAGAATATCCAATCAAAGATTGTAGTTCCCCGAGTAGGCTCAACCATCTGCTGCTCTAAAATGCCCTTTCGTAGGAATTCAATACATTCCCTCTCTTGCGATCTGACACAAATATGACTTCCCAATTGTCCTGCAGATTGAAGTCATGCACTACAATTGTGTCATTAAATTTATTACATAAATGCCAACCATTCGGGAGTATCTGGGGCAGAAGTGAGGATACATGCTTTTTACCAAGGAGTGAAGGTGTTTTGGAAGCTAAAAGGCCTGAAGGTAGATAAGACTCCTGGACCAGAAGGTGAACACCCCAGGGTTCAGAAAGAGGTAGCTGAAGAGATTGTGAAGGCATTAGAGTCATAGAACACTACAACATAGGAAAATGCCATTCGGCCAATGTAGTCCATGCCAAAACATTAATCTGCCGAGTTCCAACAACTTCCACCTGGACCATAGCCCTCCATATCCTTCTCATCCATGGACCAAAGCAAACTTCTCTTAAAGGTTGAAATCGTCCCTGCCACTTGCTCTGGCAGATCGTTGCACACTCTCCCCGCCTCTGAACAAATAACTTCCCCCTTAGTTTTCTCTTAAAGTAATGGGTAACGATGTATCAAGAATCACTAGATTTTGGAATGGTTCTGGTGGACTAGTAAGTACAAATGAGAGGGAGGCAGAAGAAAGAAAATTATAGGACAGTTCGGCTGACCACAGTGGTCAGGAAGGTGTTTGTGTGTATTAAGGGTGAGTTTTTTGGGTACTGTAATTGGGGACGCCTGATGAAGTAGGCCAAGGTCAGCCGGAATCCTTTAGATGAAATTATGACTGACAAATCACTTGGAATTCTTTGAGGAAATAGCAGGCAGGATAGATAAAGCAGAGCCAGTGGATGTTGTTGACCTGGATTTTCAGATGATCTTTAACAAGGTACCCCATGAAAGGCTCGCTGAGAAAGTAAGGAGGCATGCGATGCAAGGCGACATTGTTTTGTGGATCCAGAACTGGCGTTCCCACAGAAGGCAAAGAGTGGTTGTAGATGGGTCAAATTCTGCACGGAGGTCGGTGACCAGTGGTGTTCCTCAGGGATCTGTTCTGGGACCCCGACTCTTCTTATAAATGACCTGGATGAGGAAGTTAGTAAATTTACTTATGACAAAAAAGGTTGGGGGTGTTGTGAATAGTGTGGAGGGCTGTCAGAGGTTACATCGGGACATTGATAGGATGCAAAACCGGGCTGAGAAGTGGCAGATGGAGTTAACCCCAGATAAGTGTGAAGTGGCTCATTTTGGTAGGTCAAATATGATAGCAGAATATAGTATTAATGGTAAGACTCTTGGCAGTGTCGAGGATCAGAGCGACCTTGGGGTCCGAGTCTATAGGACACTCAAAGCTGCTACGCACGTTGACTCTGTGGTTAAAAGGGCATATGGTGCATTGGCCTTCATCAATCGTGGAATTGAATTTAGGAGCCGAGAGGTAATGTTGCAGCTATATAGGACCCTGGTCAGACCCCACTTGGAGAACTGTGCTCAATCCTGGTTGCCTCACTGCAGGAAGGATGTGGAAACCATAGAAAGGGTGCAGAGGAGATTTACAAGGATGTTGCCTGGATCATGCTCTATGAGAATAGGTTGAGTGAACTCGGCCTTTTCTCCTTGGAGTGACGGAGGAGAGGTTACGGCGGGACTTTGATAGGATGCAAAACTTGGCTGAGAAGTGACAGATGGAGGATGAGAGGTGACCTGATAGGGGTGTATACGATGATGAAAGGCATTGATCGTGTGGATAGTCAGAGGCTTTTAAGAGGGTTGAAATTGCTATCACAAGAGGACACAGGTTTAAGGTGCTGGGGAGTAGAGACAGAGGAGATTGTCAGGGGTAAGTATTTTACTCAGAGAATGGTGAGTGGGTGAAATTGGCTGCCCGCAATGGTGGTGGAGGCGGATACGATAGGGTGTTTTAACAGACTTTTGGATAGGTACATGGAGCTGAGAAAATTAGAGGGCTATGGGTAACCCTAGGTAATTTTAAGGTAAGGACATGTTTGGCACAGCTTTGTGGGCTGAAGGGTCTGAATTGTGTTGTAGGTTTTCTATGTTTCTATGAACATACATTTTGTGTCAGTAACAGATTTGGAAATGTTGGATTTGGTCTCTCAGCCAAATCGTTGACACAGTTTGGGAACAACTGGGTGCAAAGCATTAGTCCCTACAACACCGACTGGGACATCCTGCAGGCCCGGGAAGGGTCTGGTTACTCCTTGTATTTGAACACATAGAGACCAGGAACAGGAGAAGGCCACTCGGCCCCTCCACACCGTCCTGTCATTCAATAAGACCCGGACCCCCAACACCACTCCCACCCCCACTTTGCCCGGACCATTGGCCCCGCTTGCAGGGCAACAGTCTGCCGGTGTTTGCCCCCCAATGTGGTGAATCGCCACCACCGTGGGCTCAGACATTTCCACAGATGAGCCCCTCCTGTCCCCACCGGGACAAACATCCTGTCCGCCCCCTCTCTCACCGTCTTCATCCTTTCAATAAAATCCCCCTCTCCCTCCCCGGGGAACCGGCATCAAACCGACGGGCCGAGCGGTCTCCTCCTACCTCTCAGCGATACATCAGACTCCGGCCGCAGGAGACGCTTCACAAACGCCCCAACTTCCCTCGGAGGGAAATGGAAATAAATCAGAAAGCGGACATTTACTTTGGGATTTGCAGCAGGAGACGGGGTAACGCCCTCCCGGCTGGTCCGCCTCCACTATTGGGTGTAACCAGTGATTGACATCGCTTCGCACCAATGGGAATAGCGCAGCTCTGCAATCAATTCAATTCCTCTGTTGTCCCTGTTCGGGTGCGGGGGGGGGGGGGTCGTGGCTCGTGCTCAGTAGCTCAGCCGTTAAACCGAAAAAGCTCGAGCACAGCAGCGCGTGTGTGACGTAAGGCACCGTGCTCGTGACAGCAGATGCAGATACGGGGAGACCATGGGTGACGTCAGGCCCGTGGGGGGGGGGTGCTGTGTGACGTCACGTGAGGGGGAGCGCTTCAGTTTTAAAACACCTTTTGTTGGGTCCGATCTGGAACAACAAAATTAAATTCGGGTTTCATCGGGAGCGGATCCGGTGTTGTGAGATGTGTCCGGCTGTGCCGTGTTGTTGGTGGAGTGGGCAGCGGGGTGTTTGTCTCCGGGCTCTCCTCAGCCCCGGTTTTCACTTTGCCACCGAGCCCGGGCCGTGGATCAATTCCTTGTGGTTGTGCAGGGGGTTTGGGGCGAAGGGACAGTCTGTCTGTCTGTGTGGGTCGGGGTTATGAGTGGGTGTGGGTGTGGGTCCCGGCACAAATTAACTTGTAAACACCGGACCATCTGGTGAATTGGATCAGACAGCTTCGCTCGCCTGTCCTTTCAGGAAACAACAATTCTCTCTTCATATTAATGACTGTCTAAACTTGCTGTGAACAAGATTCTGTGTTACAAGATTGTGAGTTACAGAGTCTAGGACAGCTGTCACCGTCATGGGCTGCGAGTGCAGACAGGGATTGGGGTCACTGAGCTGTGCATCAGAGAAGGACACGGGTTTGTACAGCCTCCTGTGGGGTAGAAATGTCCACACGGTGAATTCGGATCTGCTGGCACATCGGGAGTCTGAAAGGGAAAGGGAATAGGGAAGGGGCTGAGCAGAGAGTTTTAACAGGGGAACCTGTTCAGGGGTGGAGGGGTACAGGAGCTGTCTGATAGATCGTTTTAATTGTTTTTTATAATCTGACAGATGGTGACTGAGGAAGAAGCTTGTTGACGGAGGATACCCGGAGGCGAGCAGCTCAGACACGGAATCAGGAATTGAATTGAATTGACTTTATTTCTTACATCCATCAGGAGTAAAAATCTTTACCTTACGTCTCCATCTAAATGTGCAACGTGCAATCATAGTAATTTATAATAGTTTATAATAAATAAAACAGACATTGTAATATAGAGTACACTCAAGTCAGCGTGAGTTCATCAGTCTGACAGCCTGGTGGAAGAAGCTGTCCCGGAGCCTGTTGGTCCTGGCTTTTATGTTGCGGTACCGCTTCCCGGATGGTATCAGGAGAGTGACAGTGATGTGATTTCCTGTGTCACGGGTACAGACAGTCGTCTCAAGTGAGGAGTTTGTGTGGAGATGCAGCTTCCCTGGAGGTGGAGGAAAGAGGACACACCAACAGGTGGAACCAGCTGTGGGAAGACATGGTTTGTCAGGTCTGAAGATGAGCTGAATGTACCATAACCTTCAGACTGAATCAGAAAACCATTCTGAGGGTATTTGAAATGTCAGAAGCAGGGGAGATGTGACCACATGTGCAGAGGGCAGGGGTTGCGTCTCCATCAGACCCTCAGTGAGATGGTTCAAGTTACAACGTGCAGGAATGAAAACATTGTTTGGTGCTGGATTTAATCATTGATTCTGACACAGTGAGAGGGTTAGTTTTGTTGTAAGGAGGCAACATTACTGTCCCCTTACTGTCTTCCCTCTCCACCCCGTCCTCCCTCTCACCCCCACATTGGACATAAATTCAGGGTGAAAGTGAATTCTTTGAGGGGAGTCTGAAGGGGAATTCTTCACTCAGAGGTTGGTGGGAGCGTGGAATGATCTGCCAGTGAAAGTGGTGGATGTGGGTTCAATTGAGACACTAAAGAGAAATTTGTACCAATCGGCACTGGCCACATCCTTTCTGATAACATGAAAACTGGCCTTTCTGTGATTTATAATGTCAACCGAGGAGCAACACAATCTGCACCTTAGTTGCCTTTAAACTAAAGACCCGAACTTCAAGGCGAGTGGTTCTGGGTCCGAATCCGGCTAGCCCTTTGCAAACTTTCTGTGGTGGGTTGAGCTTCGAAATAACAAACTCGTTCCCGTAAACAAATATGACCGGCTGCGTCTCATTCCTCAACAGCAGATCAGGTATCGCATATTCTTTATCAGGGAGACCTGGGACTTCTACGTACTGATGAAGGAAACTTTGCTGAACACACTTGACACAATCTATCCACCTCAAGATCATTTACACTATAGATATCCCAGTTAATACGTGGAAAGTTAAAACCACCTTATGTTTCTTGTAGTAGTCTGCTCCTCTAAATCCAACTGACTATTGAGTGGCTTGTAATATAATCCCACTAATGTGGTCACCCATTTCTGATCCCTTAGTTCCACCGATATATCCTCAGTAGTCAAACTCCCCATCCTGTCCTGTTGGAATAATGCCCTGACATTTTCCCTGACTCGTCACACCCCTGCTCTGTCATGTCTAAAACAGTGTATCCCTGGAACACTGATCAGATTGTGGAGTATTATTTCCTTCTGCAACCAAGTCTCAATAGTATCAAACGACTGTGCTGTTCATGAAGCAAGTACTTCTGTACACCCGCCTGAAATCATTCAATTATCAACCGTCCACCAGCAGCCGGGGCAGGGAATCGCTGAGCAGCATCACCCTATGCAAGAAAAGTCTGCTCGGAATTGAGTTTTAAACAAACGTCCCTTGTTTGGGTCCCTTCCACTGGCAAATGCATTCTGACCTGCTCTATATCAGGGCCCGTTATATTGTTATTTTGACTGAATGAAGTAGCAAATACTCGTAATCTCAAAGAAATACGGGCCCAACATATTTCGACATCAGGCTTTCCTCTCAACAACGGAAAGGACAATGGGTTTTCCACCAATTAACTTTAAGTGGCTTCGGAGTTCAGTTGTGACGCAATCAGCGAACGTGGGCTCGTTGGTCTAGTGGTATGATTCTCGCTTCGGGTGAAAAAGCATAGAATATGCGAGAGGTCCCGGGTTCAAATCCCGGACGAGCCCCGTTATTGGATACTATCAGCGATTTGCTTCACGATTTCTGCACTGACGCACGAGATAAGTGGCTATATCAAACAGAAACACTGACGAAGGAATTGGAAATAGTTTTCAAGGTGGGTAATTTTGAAGTATCACATTTTGGAATTTCAAAACAGCTGAGTATTTATTCTATGAATGGTAGAGCCCCGGGGAGTGCAAATCAGCAAGGAGAGAGAGAGAGAGAGAGAGAGAGTCGCAGAAGGGCATGGTTTGCTGAAAACCGTCTCATATGCAGAGAGACTGTGGGAAAGGTGTTCGGCACGCTGGCCTTAGGAGGTCAGTGTAGGAGTTGGGAGGTTGTGTTGGTGTTACACTCTATTGTGGACATACGTGTAAAATGGAAAGAGCACAGCCAGTCTTTGGAAAACTATGGATCTGCATGTCGACGAGCGCTGTAGACATTTATGTGGAAGAACAAGAAACTGGCAAGTGAAATTACATTGCTTAACCTCTTCCCTTGCTCTGACCAGGACACAGGCGGCTCTAACTTGCATACAATATCGGTATATACATTTTCTGGGGTTTCGAATCGGTGCGGGCAGAAATTAGGTGAGCGAAACTGCTCATTCTTGTCACATTATTGTGCCAAACGCTTGGGATTTCGAGAGCTGGAATTTTAACACTGAATTCATTTTTCTCTGATCCAGATTGAGAATCTCAGTTCTGATCTTCACCAACATCTGTCTTACGGATGTGACTTGCTTCAGAATCAATATCAGAATCGGGTTTAATATCTGGGACGTATGTCGAGAAATCTGTTACCTTAGCGGCAGCAATACAATCAATACATGATAAATACAGAAATAAAATTCAATCAATCATTCAATTAGAGTAAACATATTATGTATATTAAACAGTTATTTAAAAAAAATAGAGCAAAACAGATTAAAGAGTGAGGTTCATAAGTTCAATGTCCATTTAGACATTGGATGGCAGAGGGGAAGATTTGGCTCCTGAATCGCTGAGAGTGAGTGCGAGAAGAGGGCGTGCCTTCGGGGACTAGGGCCATCATAATTTCCGAGGCACTGTTCTTTGAAGATATCCTGGATACCACGGAGGCTAGTATCCAAGATAGTGCTGACCAATTTTACAACTTTCTGTCGTGTGAATTAGCACCCCTCAATCTCCACCGCCCCGATACCAGACAGTGATGCGGCCTGTTAAGAAGTCTTTTCAAGGTACATCTGTCGATTGGGTGATTTCCAGAAAAAGGATCATAGGTTCTTAATTGGTCAGGGGACTAAAGGTTTTTGGGAAAGAGAAGGAGGTTGGGGTTGTGGAACAGATTGCCCGCGATGGAAAATTGGAGGAATACGATGGACCGAGGGTCACAATACTGCTCCGATATCCTGTGGTTTAATGGTAATGTCCCTTGTCATTTGACCGTCTGCATTAACCATCGGACATTGACTCAATGCCTTACCAAACTGCGTGTTGATGGTTTCTACCGTGCTGCGTTCATTAAAATTCTTTGTTACCTCCTAATGAACACTCTGGGAAATGAAGCAGAAAGACACCTTCCTAACTATGTCATGCAAGTCACCTTGAGACTTTCTTTAGATGAGAATAGGACCTCTTTGCGTCATTCCCTGTTCAGGTAAACACATCAGAAAGTTGATACCAACTCACTGGAGACAGGTGAACTCGAACGATGAAGTTAGGACCTCTGTGCAGTTGGATGTTGTCTGGTCATAGCGTGTTGAAGGGCCTACTGATTTAGAATGAAATCAGCTAAATCTCTTTGCTGTGCTACTCACAGAATCCGAGCACGAACCAGGCCCGATCTGATCTCAGGACTGCTCTGAGCGAATTCCACATCCTTCCTATAGTGAGGCGACCAGAACTGGACACAGTACTCCAAGTTGCTGTGGAAGGTTAGATCACATGGGATCCAGGGAGAGCTGGCTAACTGGATGCACGGTTGTCTTGATGGTAGGAAGCAGAGAGTGATGGTGGGAGGCTGTTTATTGGACTTAAGGCCCGTGCCTAGTGATGTTCCCCAGGGTTACACCCCATTGCTATCATTATTCATTGATATTTAATTATATTTGCATTTACACAGTTGTTGAATTCTCTGCTCTACTTGATCTTTCACTGATCCTGTTATTATTCTACAGATTTGCTAAGTGTTCCTGTAGGATAAAGAATCTCAGGGTTGTATGTGGTGACATATGTACTCTGATAATAAAATTTACTTTGAACTTTGAACATTGCTACTTGTCATCTCGATCAATAATTTGGTTGAGAATGTACAGGATATGGATAGTAGGTTTTCAGTAAGTTTAAACAATTACTTTTTCTGAAAGATATTAAGTTTAAACTCTCCACTGTTTCCCTCTCCGCACTCGACCACCCCCTCCCCTTACTGACTTCCCTCTCTGCCCCGTCCTCCCTCTCACCCCCACATTGGACATAAGTTCAGGGTGAAAGTGAAATATTTGAGGGGAGTCTGAAGGGGAATTCTTCACTCAGAGTTTGGTGGGAGTGTGGAATGAGCTGCCAGTGGAAGTGGTGAATGTGGGTTCGATTTAGACACTAAAGAGAAATTTGGGTGATGACATGGATGGGAGGTGTATGGAGGCTATGGTGCAGGTAGTTGGAACGAGGCAGTAAAAACAAAAGCAGGTCAGCATTGACTAGACGGGCCAAAGGGCCTGTTTCAGTGCTGCTGGGCTCTGTGACTGTCATAATATTCTGATTTGTAATTTCCACAGTCAGTGCTTTGCTGCTAATGACTGAACCCAGAAATTTACTCAAATAAGAACTGAAAGACTCTCAGCTGGCTACAAAAAGTGTTTAAAAGCTGTGATACTTGCCAAAGGGGGTGTTACTAAGTACTGACCATGCAGATTGCCCAGACTTTTGCTTCAGGCCCTTTTCCTTTTCCGTTACTTTGAAACTGTAAAAGATGGAAATAAAAATGTAATCTTGCTTAAAATATTAAAGAAATGTGTCATGTTTAACTTTCTGCCTTTTGGAAATCAGGTCATCTTTTACTCGCTTAGCTATTCACAGTAACAGAAATTTAACCAGGGGTGCCCAAACATTTGCATGGCACTGTATATATCCTGTGCCTTCCGAATTGCTTCCAGAAATTCCTGCCGTTGCTGCTCTGTTTTCATCCCTGCCCCTGTACTTTGCAAATCAATTTTGACCAATTTATCTCTCATGCCTCTCTAATTTTCTTTAATTCCACATCTGACTTTAGCTTCTCCTTCTCCAATGTCAGGGTGAATTTGATCATATAAAGATCACTTTCCCTTAAGGGTTCTTTGAACTTAAGTGACCTAATTAATTCCGCTTCATTACAACACCCAATCCAGAATAGCTGATCCCCAAGTGGTCTCAACCACGAGCTGCACTAAAAAAGCATCTTGTTGGCATTCTAGGAATTCCTCCTCTTGAGACCAACACCGTCCTAATTCTCCTAATCACCTGCATGACAATCCCCCATTGCTATTGTAACATTGCCCTTTTGGCACACATTTTCTATCTCCCATTGTAATTTGTGGACCACATACTTACTACTGTTTGGAGGTCTCTATACAATTCCCATCAGGGATTTTTTTTTACATTTGCTGTTCCTTAATTCTACCCACAGATTCTGCACCTTCCAACCCTATGCCAGGTCTTTCTAATGACTTTACTTAATATTTTACAAACACAGCCACAGAATCCCACTATCAGCTTGTTCTTGGCTTGTTCTTTCAAGAAACATATAAGTATCTGGGAAACAAGAGGACCTGCAGATGCTAGAAATCTAGAGAACTACACACAAACTGCTGGAGGATCTCAGCATGTCAGGCAGCATCTATGGATGGGAATCAACATTTTGGGCCAAGACCCTTCATCGGGACTCTTGATCCCAATGTATCTGGAATATCAACAAGCAAAGAAAATAGAAAGTAGTGTGAAGTAGGGAAAACCTTTGACAAAATTTAGGTCAAGGCTTAAAAAAACCTGCCAAACAGAGCTCAATAGTTAACAAATACAACAAAGGCAATAAACACTTTCATCAATACCAACATTGGCTTTTTTAAAGTGAAAATATCTTCGTCCCATTTCAATCAGTAAAATTTACAAAGATAAATAAGAACTTTGGAAAACTTTAGAAAGGACTATTTACACTTAAACCCACTTAGATTAACACTACCTTGGACAGAAGATGGAAGTGAAATAACACACATTAAAAAAAAATCACACAACAGTCAGATAAAACTTCTAAGTACGAGGGGTGATTGATAAATTCATGGCCTAAGGTAGGAGGAGATGAGTTATACAGCCCTCGTTACATGCACATGCAGTTCAACTCTTTTGAGTGATTATGCAGAAAGTTTGAAGTTAAGAACTCATCAGGGGTAATTGATAGGTTTGTGGCCTAAGGTAGAAGGAAATGAGTTATTAACTTCAAACTTTCCGCATAATCACTCAAAGAGCTGACCTGCATGTGCATGTAACGAGAGCTTTATAACTCATCTCCTTCTAACTTAGGCAATGAACTCATCAATCGCCCATCTGTGGGCACTTTCTGGAGGTCCAAGATCCGTATGCTCCACGACTGCTGGACTAAGTGTGTAAATGTAGGAGAGGACGATGTTGAAAAATAAATGTGCTAGGTTTTCTAAAACTGACTCTTACCTGAGGCCGCGAACATATCAATCACCCCTTGTATATATCTTCATCAAAAATGAACAGGATTCAGCACTCCCTGTGTGTATATGCAATCGTTGTAAGAAATACAGACCAGAAAACATAAATGAGAGGTCAAATCAGAAAAATGAATCATCACTATGGAAGAAAACATTAACCAGTGGAATGAGTATGACCCTCCATGGGAGACGTCCCAATGATCTGAGCAGACAAGATGGTGACAAGGAAGCATCGAGCACCTGACTGAGAGTTGGAGACCTCTTCCCAGAGACAGAGGGGTTCCTTGCAGAAATACAGGACAAGGTGGTTAACAAAAGGAAAAGAAAATCAAAAACACATGAAATATAAACAAACAAGGCAGCAAGTGCAGAAAATGCCAAGAGAAACCAGACACAATCCAACACATTTCAGGATCCTGCAGCAGTTTAACTCAATCTAATTACTTACAAAGGTACAATCAAGTGGCAAATATCATTCATCAAAATCTTGCTTTAAAATACAAACTCATGAACGCCCTCCATCAATTCGTGAAGGTACCATAAATTCAAGCCAGATCCAGAAAATCTTACAAATTATATGATAATCAATACATTATTTCAGATAGGACAATCCATAATAACCATCCGGATATAATATTACAGGATAAACAAGCAGGAACAACTCCCTCAATAGATGAAACCATTCCCAACACACCCTCACCACGGGTATTGTTTGTGTCATCAGTCAGACAACCAAATTATTTTCCCTGTCAATCAGCTTCCAAATGTTGCTACTCTGTCATTCGTTGCCACACCCCGCTGCTGATTCTCTTCTCATCATCATACGTTCTTACCCCGACCATCGTCCAGAGCCCCAAACTCTGCCCTGTGCAGACCTGCCTCTGGTTTCTGACCCTGCTCCGTTGAGCATCCAACTGATGGTTTCCCATTCTGATTTCAGTCTTTAGAGGACAGTGGTGTTTCCTTACAACCCTTTAGAAGCAGGGAAAATGACTGATAATGTGGAAATGAGCCATCAATAAGGAGGTTAACTATCAATGTCATTCTTCCTCAGCCCAGAGATTAGAGGGGCGAAGTACATCTCAGACAGAACTGCAGTCAGCTCAACTTCTTCAGTCTGCAGAAAATTCAAGGGAAACCTCTTCACCCACAGAGTGGTGACTGTTTGGAACCCATAAGCACAGGGAGAGCGAAAGATGAACAACAGGGCAGGATTTCAAAGGACCGTCGTGGAACTGAATCACTGGCAGGGTCCAGCCGGCCTGAGTCAACTCTCTACTGTACACTAGGTGTATTATAAATTCACCAAGTACCGGAGACAGAGTTTAAAATAGAACAGATTTATTTGTCTCAGATCCAAAATATTGAACTCCAGTCCCATTAAAGGTGAATATGCAGCAGAAGAAACTCCTCCCATGCCCAGTGACCAGGGTGCAGAACTGGGTGTGGGGAGCAGCAGCAATTATTGCAGATTTCAGCACTGACAGTCACTCTCGAAATTGCATTCAGCACGGTGATGGACAAATATCCAGCATGCAGCTTAATCAAACTTTCTCCCCAGTGTGAACCCGGTCGTGTGTCACAAGTGTAACACGCTGTAAGGTTTCACTGCTAAAGTAACGGCCTCTGTGCAGTGTTTCACTGCTGAGGTAATGGTTTCTCTGTAGCAGCAATGTTTAGGTTATGACTAGAGATAACAGGGTTTTGTTGTGCGGGGCTATCCAATGACAGAAATGTTCTTCCTTGTGAGTCTGGAAGAGAGATTTTCGTGATCTTTTGCTGGGGAGAGATGAGAAGACGTGAATGGAGAGAGTGGGCCCATTTTCTTTCTTTTTGTTTTCTTTACTAACCCTACAGTCAAAGTAAGAACTTTAAATCTCATTCATTTAATCACATATTGTGTACTGTTTGTTATTTCGGGGTACTGATTTGTAACAGAGGACACATCACACAGCATCCACCAAAACGAGATTTCATAAGTTTCGCCCGGCTGGTGGGCTATCACCCCCTATATTAAGCTGTTAGCCGAAGCGAGAGTTACATAAGGTTAGATGACTGAGTGAATACTTCCCACATTCACAGCACGTGATCGGCCTCTACCCAGTGTGAACTTGCTGGTGTCTCTGTAGGCGAGATGACCAAGTGAATCCCTTCCCACACACTGAGCAGGTGAATGGCCTCTCCCGAATGTGAACTGACAGGTGTGTCAGTAGGCGAGATGACCGAGTGAATCCCTTCCCACAGTCTGAGCAGGTGAACGGCCTCTCCCTGGTGTGAACTGACTGGTGTGCTTGTAGGCTAGCTAACTGTGTGAACCCCTTCCCACACTCTGAGCAGGTGAATGGCCTCTCCCCAGTGTGAACTCGCTGATGTACCTTCAGATGAGATGACGAAGTGAATCCTTTCCCACAGGTTGAGCAGGTGAATGGCCTCTCTCCAGTGTGAACTCGCTGATGTACCTTCAGTTGAGATAATTCAGTGAATCCCTTCCCACAGTCTGAGCAGGTGAATGGCCTCTCTCCAGTGTGAACTCGCTGATGTACCTTCAGATGAGATGATTCAGTGAATCCCTTCCCACAGTCTGCGCAGGTGAATGGCCTCTCCCCAGTGTGAACTGACCGGTGTCTCAGTAGGTGAGAAGATTTAGTGAATCCCTTCCCACAGTCCGAGCAGGTGAAGGGCCACTCTCCGGTGTGAACTGACGGGTGTCTCAGTAACTGAGATGACAAAGAGAATCCCTTCCCACAGTCTGAGCAGGTAAACGGCCTCTCTCTGGTGTGAACATGCTGATGTATCTTCAGTTGGGATGACCGAGTGAAGGTCTTCCCACAGTCTGAGCAAGTGAATGGCCTCTCCTCAGTATGAGCTCGCCAATGTACCTTCAGTTGAGATGATTCCATGAATCCCTTCCCGCAGTCAGAGCAAGTGAACATCCTCTCCCCTGTGTGAACTGACCGGTGTCTCAGTAGGTGGGATGACTGAGTGAATCCCTTCCCACAGTCCGAGCAGGTGAACGGCCTCTCCCCAGTGTGAACTCGCTGGTGAGCCATTAGGTCAGACGACTGAGTGAATCCTTCCCCAAAAGTTCAGCATATAACTAGCGTCTGCCCAGTGTGAACTGACTGGTGTGTCCACAGGTGGGAAGACCGACTGAATCCCTTCTCACACACAAAACAGGTGAATGTCCTTGTCCCAGTGTGAACTTGCTGATGTACCTTCAGTGGAGATGACCGACTGATCCATTCCTACTGTCTGAGCAAATGAATGGGCTCCCCCGTGTAAAATGACAGGCATGCCAGCAGGTCAGATGATCGAGTGAATCTCTTGCTCCACTTATTAAATGTCTGGACAGAGACAGCAAAACTGGTGTGTTGTGTTCGAGATTCCCGGAAACAAATTCCTCGTCATTTTTAACCTGCAAAAAAGATTTACAAAACCGATCAATGGGTATAGGACAACATTTCAGATGAGATCACTTGATTTGTCATGGTGTGAACTGACATCACACTGTTACTGTGAGGATCAACCCAAGTTAGAGTGAGAAATCATCTTCTAAATGGGCACAGTGCTGGTATCTGGAATGACCATCAAATTCTGATGCTCTTCCTGAATGAATGGGGCATTTCTGCCATCTCCAATCTGTGACCTGGCTCAGTTTGACTCTCTCCATTAGTATTATTCCCTGTTCCCACTGAGCTGCATGGGTTCCTGGCCGCACAGTAACTGAAACACTCTCACGCAAATAGCCGGCAGTGCATTCCACACACCCACCACTCTCTGTGTAAAAAACTTACCCCTGACATCCCCTTGGTATCTATTTCCAAATACCTCAAAACCATGCCCCCTTGTGTTACCCATTTCAGCCCTGGGAAAAAACCTCTGGCTGTCCACATGATCAATGCTGCTCATCATCTTATACACCTAAAAAAGGCTCCAAACATAAACAGAGAAGTTATACATTGCTTTGAGGATTTGTTTGAAGTATACAAAATTATGAGGGTATAGATAGGGTAAATGCAAGCAGCTTTTTCCATGGAGATTGGGTGGGATGACAACCAGAGGTCATGGGGAAGGTGAAAATTTAACAGGAACATGTGGAAAAGCTGTTTACTGAAATGGTCATGAGAGTGTGGAATGAGATGCCAGCACGAGTGGTGAATATGAGCTCAGTTTCACCATTTCAAAGAAGTTCAGATGGGGGTCTGGATGGAAGGGGTACAGAGGGTGATGGTCCCGGTGCAGATTGGTGCATTAGACAGCTTAAATGTTTTTTTTGGCATTGACTAGATGGGCCAAATAGCCTGTTTCCTTACTGAACTTCTCCATGTTTCTATGACAGAGAAGCTGGCCAAACTTGTTTGGAAGAGAAAAGGTAAGAGTGACAACGGAGCAGCAATGGTTGGAGTTTCTGGGAGCAATTCAGGAGCTGAGTGATCGATACATCCCAAAGAAGTGGAAGCATTGGAAAGGCAGGAGGACACAACCGTGGCTGAAATAAGAAACCAAAGCCAACATCAAAGACAAAGAGAGGGGAAACAAAAGAGCAAAATCTATTGGGAAACTTTTAGAAACCTACTGAAGACCACTAAAAAAAAAGTCAGATGAGCTCAGGGCATGAAATGATGATATTGTAGTTATTAATGAGTCTTGGTCGCACCCAACAGTCTGAGGCATTTAGAGGAACAAAATATCCGGGGTCTCAATATCTCTTGAAAACCAAGGTTCCTTGCACCAGTTACCTTTCAACTTTTATTTTTGCAGGCTCATACAAACTCTACACCCTCAAACTTTCACTTCTGAAGGCCTCCCACTTACCAAGTACTCCTTTGCCAGAAAACAGCCTGCCCCAATCCACACTTGTCAGATCCTTTCTGATACCATCAAAATTGACCTTTCTCCAATTTAGAATCTCAACCCATGGTCCAAACCTCTCTTTTTCCATATTTACTTTGAATCTCATGGCATTATGATCACTGATTTCTGTCTCCAGCCCTGGATCATTTCCTAACAGCTTATTGCACACTTCTACTTTGGGAATTCTACGTACTGATTAAGGGCACATTTGACAAACTCTACCCCATTTAGTCCTTTTACAGTATGGGAGTCCCAGTCAATATATGGAAAGTTAAAATCAGTTACTGAATCAACCTTTGTTTATTGGCATGCTCTGCGATCTCTCTACAAATTTGTTCCTCTAAATCCCTCAGACTGTTGTGTACAACCAAGTCCCAATAATGGCTACAACATCATAATTCCCTGTCCTGAGCTCATCCGGCATTCCTACGATGCTTCTTTCAGTGTGATATACTCAGCTCAGCACATTCATCACACCATGCTCAATCATTTGATTGCTGACTCTATCTGAGGTCTGAACAACATCTGACTGGTGTCAAGGAAACAAACTCTCCCTCATTGTCACAAAAACAAAGGAGCTGATTGTGGACGACAGGAGGAATGGAGACGGGCTAACCCCTATTGACATCAATCGATCTGGGGTTGAGAGGGTGAACAGCTTTAAGTTCCTCGGTATAAACATCATCGAGGATCTCACATGGTCTGTCCATACCGGCTGTGTTGTGAACAAAAGCACAATAGCAACTCTTTCACTTCAGACGGTTAAAAAAGTTTGGGATGGAGTCCCGAATCCTAAGAACTTTCTACAGGGACACAATTGAGAGCATCCTGACTGGCTGCATCACTGCCTGGTATGGGAACTGTACTTCCCTCAATTGCAGGAACCTGCAGAGAGTGGTGTGGACAGCCCAGCACATCTGTAGATGTGAACTTCCCACTATTCAGGACACTTACAGTGACAGGTGTGTCGAAAGGGCCCAAAGGATATTGTGGACCCGAATCACCACAACCACAAACTGTTCCTGCTGCTACCGTCCAGGAAATGGTATCACAGCAAAAGGACCAACAGGCTCCAGGACATCATCTTCTACCAGGCCATCAGACTGATTAATTCATGCTGATACAATTGCATTTCTGTGTTATATTGACTGTCCTATGTATAAACTATTTATAATAAATTACACATTGCACATTTAGACGGAGACATAACATAAAGATTTCCACTCCTCATGTAGAGTAAGGATGTATGTAATAAAGTCAATTCAATTCAATTCACCCTCTCCACTATCTGTTCTGTCATTCTGGCTCCCTTTCCCTCTACAATTTATATTAACCACCTCACCCCCTCTCCCACACTAGCACTAGCAAGCCTTACCACTGGGATATTAGTCCCCTCTTGTTCTGTAACCCTAACTAACAAATCCCCTATCAGCCCTTTGACTTTCCTCTGCCAGGTAATTCCCCCCCCCCCCCCCACCGCAACAGTTTCTAAAGTGGTCCACCTCTTGTTGTTTGGGGTGGCCACAAGAGTACTCTGTGATGGCTATTTAAACTCATTCCCCTTCCTGACTCTCACCCAGTTTCCTGTGTCCTGCACCTTGGGCGTAACTCACCTCTCTTCATGTCATATCTATCACCCCCTCCAACTCCTGGATGATCCGGAATTTATCCATTTCATGTTCAACTCCTTAAAGTGCAGGGTTACAAGCTGCAGCTGGATGCACATCTTGTAGGTGAGGGCATCAGGGACACTGGAGGTCTCCCCACCTTCCCACCAATGTCCCCTCTAATTTGCAATGACCAGTGTGCACATAAATCTTGTACTGTGCATTTTTCACCCAGTGACAACATGCACACAGTTAATTTTATATAGAGAGGTATTCACTTGAGCAGCTAGTAAATCACTGTTGATAGGAACTGTAATCTTGTCTGGGTATGATCGAGTTCATCTGCACTCTCACACAACCTACGTAGCAGGCTTGTAACGGGTAATGAATGACTTTCTCACCAGAGCTTTTGCATATTGTCCATATGTGGTTTGCTTGCTAAATTACGCTTTAAAAAGTCAGATTTCAAAATATCACTCCACTTCTTCCCACTTGCAAATTCTCCAGCAACTTTTGCATCACCGCCATACACACAGGTAATACCAGTTTCTGTATTGTACATAAATATTTCCCCTGAACCCTTCCCCAGATGACTGACAGTGGGAAGCTCATTGATGGTAATGCCAATGAATATAAAGGGAAGCGCAGTTGTCTGTCCCATTGGAGTCTGGTACATTTGTGATGTGAAAGCTATTTGTTGCCCAGGGCAAAGGTGTTTGATATCATTATCTCCACAGAGTGAATGGGTCAAAACATGTCCTCACGGGTAGAAAGGTCCAGAACAAGAGAGTAGGACTGTCCCGAGATTGCGGGCACGGTGTTCGTATCTCAAAACAAATACCCTCAGTCGGTGTTAAAAAGGCTCGCCCCGAGATTCTCTCTTACCTCCGTCCAATTTTCGCCGAGGCCTTTGAATACTGCGCGCATGCGCGATATTCGGGACCATCCGCAGCCCTGACGCCTGCGCATTCGATCGATGTTTCAGTGACAGCGAGAATTGTTACGCAGCGCTTTTTGGGTAATCACGGTGCCATTTAAAGTTTCTGCAAGCACCTATTCCATGTCCATACACGTTTTCTTTTGTGTGTAGAAAACTCAGCAGCTCATTTAACGCAGAAAGCAGCTCCCATAAAATAATACAATTAATAACAGCAAACTTTCCGTGTGTTTAATGCCACAGTAGAACCTTCTTAAAAATGCAGATATAAAACACAAGAGATTCTGCTGTTGCTGGAAATGTAGACACATTCACACAAAATGCTGCAGGAACTCGGCAGATCAGGCAGCAAGTAAGCAGAGGAGTGCACAGTCTAGATATGCTGAAGGGGCTCGGCCTAAATGTTGTCTCCTCTCCACATTTGCTGCCTGATCTGTTGATTTCCACCAGTAGTTTGAAGAAATTAACCACTTTTTTTTTCGATCAACCAGTTTCCAATGTGACAGGATCCTGAATTACCCATTTGAACTGTATTTCGAAAAGAGAGAGAGAGAGAGAGAGAGAGTTATTTAACACCAACAGCTTGTTTGTAAAAGAGAGAGAGACGAAGACAAACGGTTGGACTGTCACCTTAAGGCAATGAAAGTAACTTTGGATTTATACTGAGTTGGAGTTGGAGACAGCATCAAGCAGCTCGTAAGTTGCCATTGTGACCGAAGGCAGCGCTATTTAATGGACACCCGATGTTATGATTTTAGGCAGGTTGCTGATACTTTCTTCAAGGATTTTTGCCTGTTTGCATTTCTTTCACAGAGAGAGGAAGGAGGGATTATTTGAATGACAGTTGATGCTCAGCACGGGAAGATAAAATAGATGTCAGATGATAGACTTGAGACACAGGTTCTGGACACTGAATGAGCATTGTTGTGCCCGCATGAAAAGTAGATTTTGGAGGATTGATCTTTCGTTCTTGCAGTGAAAAGAGGAAAGGGGATGACTGGTGGGGAGTTGTCCATGTGTCCATCCTCACCTGGGGGATAGCTCCACCACAGAAAACCGGTCCCCTTTGTTAAATTCACAGTCGGTGACTTTTAAAGGATTTCAAAGGAAAGCTAGAAGATCGACGGCGTCAGCTCACTTGAAGACTCAAATCTCTCCCACTGTCTCTGTCATTACTCAACTCAATACCACAAACTGAAACTGAATTGAACTGAACTTCACTCATCATTGTAATGCTGTATCTTTTAACCCTAGACTTAAAGAAGCTGCGTTTTTCATACAGGGTGACTTGGATAGGTTAGGTGAATGGGAAAATTCATGGCAGATTCAATTTATTGTGGATAAATGTGAGGTTATCCACTTTGGTGGCAAGAATAGGAAAACAGATTATTATCTGAATGGTGGCCGATTAGGAAAAGGGGAGGTGCAACGAGACCTGGGTGTCATTGTACACCAGTCATTGAAAGTGGGCATGCAGGTACAGCAGGCGGTGAAAAAGGCGAACGGTATGCTGGCATTTATAGCGAGAGGATTCGAGTACAGGAGCAGGGAGGTACTACTGCAGTTGTACAAGGCCTTGGTGAGACCACACCTGGAGTATTGTGTGCAGTTTTGGTCCCCTAATCTGAGGAAAGACATTCTTGCCATAGAGGGAGTACAAAGAAGGTTGACCAGATTGATTCTTGGGATGGCAGGACTTTCATATGATGAAAGACTGTATCGACTAGGCTTATACCCGCTGGAATTTAGAAGATTGAGGGGGGATCTTATTGAAACGTACAAAATCCGAAAGGGATTGGACAGGCTAGATATAGGAAGATTGTTCCCGATTTAGGGGAAGTCCAGAACGAGGGGTCACAGTTTGAGGTTAAAGGGGAAACCTTTTAGGACCGAAATGAGGAAAAACTTCTTCACACAGAGAGTGGTGAATCTGTGGAATTCTCTGCCATAGGATCAGTTGAGGTCAGTTCATTGGCAATATTTAAGTGGGAGTTAGATATGGCCCTTGTGGCTAAAGGGATCAGGGGGTATGGAGGAAAGGCAGGTACAGGGTTCTGAGTTGGATGATCAGCCATGATCATAGTGAATGGCAGTGCAGGCTCGAGGGGCCGAATGGCCTACTTCTGCACCTATTTTCTATGTTTTTATGTCTCTATATTTCCATACTTACTGATTTACTTACTTATATAATATATAATCATTGCAAACTTGTTTGATTTATTTACATTTATATTACTGTGTTGCGTAGTTAGCAATAAATATTATTCATTAATAGCAATACTGGACTCCTCAGTGTTTCCACCTCTGCTGATTGTTTATCCCGTCACGGAGTACGTGACAGAAATTGGCGCCTGCATCCGCGATATGAACAAATTGGTCGAGAGGCTGGTTTGAATTGATTGGGGGAAATCCCTTTTGATTTTGCTGTGTGGAAAAGCAGCAGAAATGGATGTTAGTGTTGAGAAGTTTCTGTTGGAACCAACCCCGGCAGTGTTGGATGATGCTACGAGGGCCGTGCTGTTGGGAATTGCTCTAAAGTTAAAACTAAAGCTGACCACTAAAATGAGGAGACCTCAGATGCGGACAGTAATAGCCCAGCATTATATAGATAAGGGAACGTTTGATGAGGTGGCGTTAGAGTTGTTCGTGGAAGGTGAATCTGCTGAGGATGAGCTTCAGCTTCGGTTGGAAATATTAAGAATGGAGCATGAATTGAAATTAAAACAGTTCAAGAGAGAGGCAGAAAGACAGAGACAGCTCGAGAGGGAGAAATGGCAACGAGCAGATCACGTGGCAGACAAGCAGAGGCGGTTCGAGCTGGAAAGGATAGAGAGGTTGCAGCAAAGAGGTTTAGTGTCGGACCCTGATAATTTCTACAGCTCGTAAGGGCTTGTTTTGTGTGAGGGCATACCCAGATGCAGAGGCGGTTCCAGCTGGAAAGGATAGAGAGGTTGCAGCAAAGAGGTTCAGTGTCGGACCCTGATAATTTCTACAGCTCGTAAGGGCTTGTTTTGTGTGAGGGCATACCCAGATGCAGAGGCGGTTCCAGCTGGAAAGGATAGAGAGGTTGCAGCAAAGAGGTTCAGTGTCGGACCCTGATAATTTCTACAGCTCGTAAGGGCTTGTTTTGTGTGAGGGCATACCCAGATGCAGAGGCGGTTCGAGCTGGAAAGGATAGAGAGGTTGCAGCAAAGAGGTTTAGTGTCGGACCCTGATAATTTCTACAGCTCGGAAGGGCTTGTTTTGTGTGAGGGCATACCCAGATGCAGAGGCGGTTCGAGCTGGAAAGGATAGAGAGGTTGCAGCAAAGAGGTTCAGTGTCGGACCCTGATAATTTCTACAGCTCGTAAGGGCTTGTTTTGTGTGAGGGCATACCCAGATGCAGAGGCGGTTCGAGCTGGAAAGGATAGAGAGGTTGCAGCAAAGAGGTTTAGTGTCGGACCCTGATAATTTCTACAGCTCGGAAGGGCTTGTTTTGTGTGAGGGCATACCCAGATGCAGAGGCGGTTCGAGCTGGAAAGGATAGAGAGGTTGCAGCAAAGAGGTTTAGTGTCGGACCCTGATAATTTCTACAGCTCGGAAGGGCTTGTTTTGTGTGAGGGCATACCCAGATGCAGAGGCGGTTCGAGCTGGAAAGGATAGAGAGGTTGCAGCAAAGAGGTTTAGTGTCGGACCCTGATAATTTCTACAGCTCGGAAGGGCTTGTTTTGTGTGAGGGCATACCCAGATGCAGAGGCGGTTCGAGCTGGAAAGGATAGAGAGGTTGCAGCAAAGAGGTTTAGTGTCGGACCCTGATAATTTCTACAGCTCGGAAGGGCTTGTTTTGTGTGAGGGCATACCCAGATGCAGAGACGGTTCGAGCTGGAAAGGATAGAGAGGTTGCAGCAAAGAGGTTTAGTGTCGGACCCTGATAATTTTTACAGCTCGGAAGGGCTTGTTTTGTGTGAGGGCATACCCAGATGCAAAGGATGCCGCTACTTTTACTTTATACTTTATTATCTCCAAACAATTGATACCAGAACGTACGATCATCAGAGCGATATTTGATTCTGCGCTTCCCGCTCCCTGGATTACAAATCGATAGTTAATATTAAAAATTCAAATTATAAATAATAAATAGAAAATATAAAAATGAAAAGTAAGGTAGTGCAAAAAAACCGAGGTGCAGGTCCGGATATTTGGAGGGTACGGCCCAGATCTGTGTCAGGATCCGTTCAGCAGTCTTATCACAGTTGGAAAGAAGCTGTTCCCAAATCTGGCCGTACCAGTCTTCAAGATCCTGAGCCTTCTCCAGGAGGGACTAGGGACGAAAAGTGTGTTGGCTGGGTGGGTCGTTCCTTGATTACCCTGCTACCCTGCAGTGGTTTGATAAGAGAGCAGACAAGGAAGTTTTAACCCACGAGGTTGAGTTTACTTCAGGAAAGTGATTGCCAGAGAACAGCTGTGAGGTTCGGGTGACCTTGAATTTGAAACTGGGACAAGTGGTGACAGCCCAGAAGAGGCAGCTGTTCTGATTGAATGTGCTCAGATTGTGGAGGTACCTGTGAGTTCACAGGAGTCTTAAACTTGTGTTAAAGCTCAGTTGAAGTCGGAGGTGTCTGACTTGGTTGGAAAGGAATGCAGTTTCTGTGTGTCAGATGATCTTGGTTCAGTGAATAAGGGGTTAACCTTGATACCAGTGGAATGTGAGGATTTTCAGTCACTTGTATCAGACCGTGTTTTAAAAGTTGGTGAAGAGGTAGAAATTGATGAGGTCAGTGTTACTGGGAATAATGGCAAAAGTGCTGTTCCTGGACTTCTGGATAAAGTGCTGGAAAATGTTGGATTAGTTGCGCGACCTTTGACCCTGTTTGCAGGACAAAGGCCTGCTGAGAAAGGATGTGCTACTCTGTTGAATTTTGTTTGAACATTTGAACACCTGCTAGGTCATGCTGTTATTCAGGGTGATGTAATGGAAGCAAGTCGAAGGGAAGGTCGTAATCAGATGGGTGGATTGTTTGGTCTCTTCCGTAATGTATACATGGTTCTCATAAGCCTGATGATGGTGCTGAGTTTAGTAAACAATGGAGGCATGTTGGCACCTCTCCAAGGTAAGGTTGATATGGCTGTTCAACTGACGAGCAGAGCTGCTGTTGGAGCCTATGATAGCAAAACCACAGGTTTAAAGTATGATAATGTGACACAGACTTTTCTACCATCCATATTTCAGCAGGACTTAGAGGGTAGTAAGGTTGAGAAGAGTAAGGTGTATGAGAAAGGTTTGTCTTTATTGAGGAAGGAATTTACAGAGGAACAGAAGCGAGATTCTGGAATATTGGCTTTAAGGGAGGTGGCTCTCACAGGAGAGGAGGTTCAGAGAGAGTCAATAGGATATTACCTTAAAGATGGGGTGTTGATGAGGAGGTGGAGACCAGCCACAGTGCCTGCAAGTCACGTGGTGGTTTTGAAAGTTTATAGGGCTGAAATTTTAAACATGGCTTACAGTGTGCCTTTAGGTGGACCTCGTGGAGTGAGAGAGAAAGTGAACAGGATTATGAAGGAATTTTACTGGTCTAGTTTAATAAAGGATGTTGTGAATTTTAACAGGACTGACCATACCTGTCAAGTTGAGGGGAAATCTAATCAGGTTATTCAGGTAACACTACTTAAACTGATATCTGCTTTTAGTGAACTTTTTCCTAGGGTCATAGTGGATTGTGTAGGCCCATTGTCAAAGACTGCAGCTGGTTATCAATATGGGTTAACAATTGTGTGCTGTGTCTAGGTCCACTGTAGCAGTGCCTTTTGAAAACACGGAGGCCAAGTCTGTGGTAAAAGCATTCAGTAAGTTTTACACACTGGTAGGTTTGCCCAAAGAAATTCAACTTGACCAGGGCAGTGACTTTACTTTGAGAACATTCCAGGGGATAGTTAGAGAATTGGAAGCTAAGCACATGGTGTAATTTACATATCACACAGTGTCCAAGGGAGCCTTGGAACGACTCAACTCAACCCTTAAGACCTTTGACCCTACTCAGAGAACTATGGTCTGATTTAGAAAAATGTGTCAGTGTGTTCAAGTATGTTTTAAAACTCTGGAAGAGATTTAGTAAGCTTTGTGTCCTTGCAAAGGAAAGTTTACAAAATGGTCGAAACAAAATAAGACATCTGTTTGCTAGAATTGCAGCTGGGAGAATTGTTATGGAACAAAATGCAGTCATGGAATCTGATAATGGAGTGGAAAAACATGTTTATCCACTAAATCTAGTCTCACCAAAATGTCAGAATTCCATTTTTTGGAAAATATTACTGATAAGGTCCATCAGTTGGACCCAAAACAGCAAAAACAAGTAAAAGCATTAATTGGTATTTTGAAATGATGCACAGGTGCAGTGCATCACGTCATTATAAATTCAGCCCAGCCTATGAAACGGCATCTTCACAGTGAGAACTTTGAGAAAAGTAAAATGGTTGAAGAAGGAATTAGAAACAGGAAAGAAGAAGGAAAGAGAATGGATGACTGTATTGATAGAGAGGGGAAGGCTAAATACCTTATAATGATTGACTTGTTAAAAGGATGCTGGGGTGTTCCTTTAACAGAGAAGGCTAAAGAGATATCAGCATTTGTGACACCATCTACACTGTATGAATACAATCTATTACACTTCGGGATGAAAAATGCTCCAGGGACATTTCAAAGAATGATCAATTCTGTGATTGGGGGGGTTAGAAAGCATAGGGGTTTATATCAATGATTTAATGGTCTGGAATGACACATGGGAAAAGCATATTGCAGCTGTAGAGAAACTGTTTGAGAGACTTTCCAAAACCAATCTTACCATGAACCTTGATGAGAGTGAGGTTAATCATGCTACTGTTATTTATCTTGGCTACGTAGTAGGCCAAGGCCAACTGGCTCCTGTACAGGCCAAGGGCAAGCTATTGCTGAAGTTCCTGTTCTGGCTTTGAGAAGGTTTTTAGGAATGGTTAGGTATTATTGTAAGTTATGTAAGAACTTTGCTGACATCGTCCTCCCCCTAACAAAACCCTTAGGGAAGAGTGAAGGATTTGTATAGAATGACCTTTGCCAGGAGACATTTGAACGTCTGAAAACCATCCTGTGTAATCATCCTGTGCTCAAAGCACCTGTTTTCTCAAAGCAATTTTCTATAGCAACGGACGCTAGTGATGAAGCTGCTGGGGCAGTACTGTTACAGAAGGGTGTGGATGACATTGAACATCCAGTAGTTTATTTCACAAAGACACTTAATGTACAGCAGAAAAATTATTCAACTCTTGAAAATGAATTATTAGCACTTATTCTGATCTGACAACATTTTGCGGTCTATGTGCAGAGGCCTTGAAATCTATCTGTTGCCCAGAGACCACTTGTGGTTTACATGGGTTATAATCTGTGGGTGTTTCTAATTAAGATGAAGGATAAGAATAGAGGGTTGTTAAATTGGAGTCTGATATTGTAGGAAGGTGACTTAAAAATCAAACATGTGAAAAGTACTGACAATATTATAGCTGATTAGTTATCCAGATATTAAGTTGCAAATTATGCACATTTTTGCTGTGTTATCTGATAATTTAACCTGTATTGTTGCAAACTCTGTAATTTACATTTAGTCAAAAAATCGTCTTCGTCATCTTTTTCTCCGAGGAAGGGGAGCGTGACGGAATCCTGAAGCATCCCTATGAACTGTGCTTTTGAAAAGAGAGGGAGACAGTTATTTAACACCGACATGTTGCTTTGGAAAGAGAGAGAAAGAGAGAGAGAGACGATGACTAACTGTTGGACTGCCACTTTAAGAACTGGTTAACTTTTGGATTTCTGCTGAGTCGGAGACAGCGCCGAGCAGCTAGTAAGTTGCTATGGTGACCAAAGGCCGCGTTATTTAATGGACACTCGATGTTACGATTTTCGGCAGGTTGTTGGCACTTCTCAAGGACAGTTCGCCTGCTTGTGCATTTCTTCACAGACATAGGAAGGAGGAGTTATTTGAATGACAGTTGATGCTCAGCCCGGGAACATAAAATAGGAGGTCAGATGATAGACCTCAGACACATGTTCTGGACATTGAATGAGCATTGTTGTGCCCGCAAGAAAAGTGGGTTTTGGAGGATCGATCATGCGGATCCATCCATCGCTCTTGCAATGGAAGGAGGAAAAGGGTTGACTGGTGGGGAGTTGTCCATGTGCCCACCCTCACCTGGGGGATAGCTCCACCACAGAAAACTGATCCCTTTTGTTGAAGTTACAGTCGGTGACTTTTAAAGGATTTCGAAGCACAGCGAGAAAATCGACGGCATCAGCTCACCTGAAGACTCAAATCTCTCCCTCTCTCTCTCCATCGCTATTCAACTCAATACCACGAACTGAACTGCACTGAGCTGAACTTTACCCATCATCGTAAGACTGTATCTTTTAACCCCTAGACTTAAAGAAGTTTGTTTTTTCATACATATATTTCCACACCTACTGATATACTTACATATAGAACCATTGCTAACCTGTTTGATTTATCTACATTTATATTACTGTATTGAGTAGTTACTAATAAATATTACTAGTTTATAGCAATACTAGACTCCAAAGTGTTTTCCATCTCTGCTGGTTCTTTATTCCCGTCACGGGGTTCGTGACACCAAGCATCCCTTTGATATAAGGAACCCATCCTAATCGACATCACACCTGCTACAGATCCTTTACGATGCAATCGAACCTGGTCGTTCTCCAATTTTCGGATCTCGAACTGAGCACCAATCCAGTCGTTCTTCAAGCTAATGACAGTAAGATCATCGGGCACATGTTTTCTCGTACACACACTTCTGCCACCTGCCCTGTCTCATTCCCTAAGAGGGGGGCCGGTATCTCGCTCTCTCTAGTTGGGACTGCTATATAATTTTTTAGAAAACTTACTTGAACATATTATGCAAAGTTTACCCCTTCCAACAATTTACAGTATCCGAGACGCATTCATCACGTGGAAAATTAAAATTATCTTCAATCACAACCTTATTTCTCTTTCAGCTATCGGAAATTTCTGCAATTTTTTTTCCTCTAAATCCCGCTGATCTTTAATACAATCTGAAAAAAACACGATCATGAGTTAGTTTGTATTCTGTCCTTCTCATATAGACTCGTTATAGAAGCCCTCGAAGTGGTCCTGCATGAGCACTGTTATGGCATATTCCATGACGAGTAACGGCACCATTTCCCTCATAAATATCCACCTCCATTCGTTATGAAACAATAGAACCTCGGAACAGTGAACTTCGAGCTCTGCCCTCTTGCATGTAATTGTCACTAATGATCGCACATCAGAATCCACGTGCTGATCCAACATATAATATCACTGCCTTATCAACAGTACTCATTGTACTGAAATAGAGGCAACTCAGAATATTTGTCCCACAATGCGCAAATCTTCGGTCATGTCTTTGCATGTAGGCCTAAACCCTACTTTCCCCACAACTACTTCACCAGCTATCCTGGCACACGGGTTTCCATATTTCTGCAGCTTTCGTTCAAATGTCCATGAGTAGGACCGGAAACCTTTACTGCAAGGATAATGGTCCCAATGCAGTTGATGTGCAATCTGTCTCCGTTGGAAATGTCCTAGCTTCATTGGAGGAGACTCCAATGATCCAAACCTCTTTAGTTCTCTCTCCTGCACTATCTCTCGAGCCACGTGCTAAACTGTGTTATGTTCATATTCCGAGCGTCTGGGGCATTTGGCATGGTTACAGATCCCGAGATAATCAACCTTGAGGTCTGGTCTCCCAATATATCACCTAACAACCTAAACTCGCTTTGCAGGACATGGTCACACTCTCTGCCCGTAGCATTGATACCCCCAGGGACCACGACCTCATGCTGCTTGCCCACTCCCGTTCCCACTTAAGAATGCTATGGACATTATCCAAGATTTCTCCCACACTGGTAAGCCTGGAGGTTTATGATCTTCGAATATTGTTCTCGTTCACAGAACCTGTCTGTCTCTATAAACATTGAATCCCCTGTCATTACTATCTGTCTGTTTCCATTCTGTTCTGTGTCGGTGAGTCAGACCCGGCGGCTTTGTTTTGCTAGGGCGTCACTCCTCACAGTATCCGATGTGATACACTTGTTATTAAGGGGAAGGTTCCCATGGGTTCTCTGTTCTGGTTGCCGATCCTATTTCCATCCCATGATGATCACACACTTCCTCGTCCCCTGCGCCGCAGGTGTGTTGTCCTTCTCTGCTTTCAGTTGATCTCTGTAAATCTCTGCCAAAGTTAATGACCACATACTTTTCTACCTGAATACCCTATCGATCACCCTACGGCTGTTTCCTGGTCTGCTCTGGTGACTTGAACACTGTCCTTCTGCTTCAGGGAACACGTCTGTCGCTTATTCTTAGGTCACGGCAGAGTCGCAACCCTGCCCAACAATCTGCTCAAGAACTTCTTGAACACGCCTACTTCGCATTCGCCTCTGCCACAACCCACCCATACTCGGTACTAACCAGTATCTCTTAATAGACCTTTGAAATTACCTCCTCTAAAATACATGATCTCTGATGATACGCATTTCAATGCTGCCAAATTAATACTGACTCACAGTTCTACCTATGCCTCTCATAATCTCATGAACCTTTCTCAAATATCCACTCAGTTTTCGCAGTACCAAACATAGCAACTGATTTTATCCAAACTCCTCGATAGCACATGCCTTCTAATTCAGGCATCATCTGCTTCATTATGAGAGCCTCCACATACTTACTGAGATGGAGCGACCAGACCTAAATGCAATACTCCACTGCCACCTCACTGGAACTTTATAAAGACACATCATAAACTCCCAATCTTTGGATGGTCAATTCTTTCACTAACAATGGCAAATATCCCACATGCCTTCTTTACTACCCTGTCTACATGTGTAGACATTTTCATGGCAGTATGAACTTCGATACCAATATGGGTCTTCGTGTAAACATTGTTCAATGTCTCGACACGAACATTATGCTGCCTCTTTGTATTTTGTGTCGGAAAGTGCAAATGGTCATAATTGAACTGATTAAATTCCGTCCTGCCGAAGGGCCTCAGCACACACTGAATGCTGGAGCATCTATAGTACCATCTGTGGAAACCAATAGTGGGTGTCTCCAGCATTCAGTGTGTGCTGAGTGTGAAATGTTGCACCTTCTTTAGAAAGTGCAAGGAGACGATACACTATTAAGGGCAAGTTCATTGCAGAAGTTGCCGGGGGCCCTTGCAGAGATATTTAAATCATCCTTAGCGACAAGAGAGATGCCCGCGGATTGGAGGATAACCAATATTGTTCCACAATCTAAGAAATAATCTAAACATAAACCAGAACGTTCTAGGTCTGTTATCAGTTGTCGGAAAGTTATTGGAAGGTATTCTGAGGGACTGGATATATAAGTATTTGAATAGGCATGGACTTCGTTCGTGGTAGGTAAGGTATAACCATGTATAATCAGTCCATGTCTGTCCAAATTCTGACTAGGGATCAGTGCTAGGTCCGTTCTTATTTGTCATCTATATCAATGATCTAGATGATAATGTGGCCACAGCGAGGAAGGTTATCATAGCTCACAAAGGGAACTGGATCATCTGGGAAAAAATGGGCTGAAAATGGCAGATGGAATGTAATGCAGACATGTGCGAAGTATTGCACTTTGGTAGCACCATCCAAGGAAGGTCTTTTAAAGTGAACGGTCCAGTACTGAGGAGTGTGGTAGGACAAAGTGATCTGGGTATACAGATCTATAATTCGTTGAAAGTGAAGGCAAAGTAGTTAGGATCGTAAATATAGTTTTTTTTTGCAAATTCGGTTTCATAAATCAATGTATTGATTTATGCAATGTAAGAAAAAATCCTAGAAGATATCATCTGCACTCACTTGAAATGATTCTGTCATCACCATAAAGCGGTGAGCTAGATTGCAGTACCGTTTAGCATTGCACCGTGACGTTGCAATATAACGACTCAACATTTCAGTTCTAGGCCCAGAATTACAGACACAATCATGTCGCCAATCTTCTTCATCGCACAGTTAATCATCTCTCATAGAAAGGGCAACCTTCGTGGAACTATAGTATTGGCATTCCTCGGTGCAAACAATTTACTCTGTGTATTTACTGCTTACGTTACTGGAAGCTCCAAAATTCATTACCGCTAATTTGTTCGAATTAAATTCCATCTGCTAGTGCTCCAAATTTACAACATATCCAGGGGGAATTCTATGCAATACTCCACTGAGTTTCAGAATGGAGTCCATTCGTGAATTTGCAATTTATTATGTTAATTAAAAATCTGAGATTGAACGCAGAGCAGAATTTTCGATATTGATTGGCAAGATCAGACGCCAAACATTGATCAGTCGGGCGACCCGTTAGCTACCTATTGCTGATAGGGAAACGATCTCTCAGTTTGTCCGCTCAGTTTCTATAGATAGCTCTTTGTGATTTTCGATGCTTCTTCATGGAAGAAAATGTATAACAGTAATTTATGAACTGTAATTTAATCCGCGATTTATGCCGAGTGTGGATTGCTAGGTCCTTGCCTCCCCGTCTGCGTGTCTCCCCATCCTCTCGCGGCCGTGGTTGATCCACTCCACAGGCCTTGTTTCATCCTCGTCAATAGGCCATATAATCTATTGCGTGTAAACATCAAATTTTAAACTTTCCTTCCTGAGGCGCAACAATCAGGCTTCCAGAGAAATGGGTGGTAACCGATAAATATAGTGAACAGAAACTCGGTCTATCTCAGTTCCTTCCGTATCCGCCTGACACAGAATGCAAGAAACTGTGATACTTCACAAAGGAATAGGATTAGTGAACACATGCGAAACACGGAAATCCCGATGAATCGCCAGTCCTGAAACCGAGTTTCGATCTGAAACGCCGACGTTCCTTTTTCCCTCTACGGATGCTGCTCTATCCGAGTCCTCGACGTGATTGTGTGCTGCTGTGGAAAACTTGGCCGTGGCCGGGATATCCAGTCTGCTCATAGAGTTGTCAGCGCATAGAAGGTAGGGCAAGTGACCATAATTCAGTCGCGATCAGTGATTAGTCACTTCCCAAAACCTGACCCTTTCTCTTTTTAGACTCGTTTCTCCATTCATAATCAGGACAATTTCACTTTATCGTCTTGGTAATAGCGGGTTTAGTTTATTGTAGAGTTCTACTGCCGACAGGAGACCCGTGAAATGTCGCACGAGAGGCAGCGTCTCAAGCATTGACATTTATCCAGTCCGGAGGGGGTGTGCGGTCAGTTAGATAACTGTGTGTGTGTGTGTGTGTGTGTGTGTGTGTGTGTGTGTGTGTGTGTGTGTGTGTGTGTGTGTGTGTGTGTGTGTGTGTGGGGGGGGGGTGTTGTTAGTAATCTGCGTTGCTGCATGTATAAAAGGTGCTAGTGGGAGAGTGGGTCTGGGTTGCTGAACGACGGGGTTTACAGGGATCTGATGGGGTCTGAGGGAGCGGCTTATGTGGAGTTATGGGGCCAGAGAATCGATAGGCCCTGTTTCGCTGGAGGTGCTGGTGTGGTGTTGGTGGAGAGGTATGGGAACCGTTTCAGGTCTGGCGGGTGAGATCCGGGCTGAGTGTGTGGGCGAATGTGGTGTACGAGAGTGGTGTGTGGTCAATGTCAGAGGCCCAGGAACTGTGGAGTCTGTTGGGGTGGTATGGGCACAGTGTGAACTGATGTGGAAGAGGGTACTCAGAGAGAATATGCGAGGTGTGTCGTTATTGGGAAAGTGGAGAGCTGGGGGTCAGTGAGAAATAATCGACAGGTTGTGTGGCCATTACTCTGTATAAACTGCAGTGATGGTGTGTGATTACTGAGGACGTGGAAATATGTGACGTCATTGGGGGGGTTCGAGGATGTGGTGTGGCGCTAGTTGTAATGTGGGAAAAGTGTGGCGTCAGCAGGAACTAGTGGGGTGTTAGAAGGTGGAGGAATTATGTTGTCAGAGATAACATATGGGAAGTTGTGTGACCACTCGAGGTTGGTGTAGAATTGTGGGGTCATTGGGAATTGTGGTTATGAGTGGGCATTAATAGGGAAGTGTTGGGACTGTGTTCCGCTGGGGAGGAGTGGTTACAATGGAGCTGTTCCAATTGTTTTGGGCCAGAGGAAGCTGGCAGGGAGGTGGCGGCCGTGGAGGCTGGTGGGAGGTGGAGGCTGGTCGAAAGTGGAGGTCGTGGAGGCAAGGTGGGTAAGTGAATCCGTGGAGGCCGGTGGGGAGGTGGATTTAGTGGGAACCGGTAGGCGCACGTTGGGGTCAGTGGGAAATGTATCCTGATGTGTGTGTTTAGCAGACGAACTGCTGAGAGAGCTGGTCAATGGAGGGACTGCGCAATCAGGGTTAATGGGGGGCCGTGGCTGCAGGGGTGCATGCTGCTGGATCTGATGAGAACACTGGGGAAAGCTGATAGAAATGATCAGCTTCATTATCATACGTTGATCGGGAAGAAGTGGATTTAGGAGCAGGGTTCAGTGATGTAGTGTGTGATCTTTGGGTATGTGTAAAACGTGTGGGATATCCCTGATTTCAATGCGAAGGCGCTGTCATGATGGAATGAGCTCACTAGGATTTGTGTGGGAGATTTCGGCACAGCAGGATGGGCTGTTGGGAAGACGCGAGGTAATGAGAAAGGGTGGGTTCAATTATAGAGCATGGTGAGGGGGTATAGTCAGCGGTGGAGATTTGTGAAGAGACCCTTTTCAATGGGTACAGCTAGTGCTAAATCGGTAGGTAAATTGATGAGGCTAATGGAGGAGCTAATCTGTCTCTGGAGGCCTATATGATGCCGAAGGCGCGGTCAGTCAGTATGGCCACTTGGAACCATGCGAAGTCAGTTGGACAGTGTGGTGCACGAGGTCTGTTTTATTATGAGGAGTCAAAATATAACAGGGAGCTATCATCAGCGCTGAATTTAACATAGAACATAGAATAGTTCAGCACAGTACAGGCCCTTCGGCCCACAATATTGTGTCGACCCTCAAACCCTGCCTCCCATATAAGCCCCCACATTAGATTCCTCCATATACCTGTCTAGTAGTCTCTTAAACTTCACTAGTGTATCTGCCTCCACCACTGACTCAGGCAGTGCATTCCACGCACCAACCACGCTCTGAGTGAAAAACCTTCCTCTAATATCCCCCTTGAACTTCCCACCCCTTACCTTAAAGCTATGTCCTCTGGTATTGAGCAGTAGTGCCCTGGGGAAGAGGCGCTGGTTATCCACTCCATCTATTCCTCTTATTATCTTGTACACCTCTATCATGTCTCCTCTCATTCTCCTTCTCTACAAAGAGTAAAGCCCTAGCTCCCCTAATCTCTGATCATAATGCATACTTTCTAAACCAGGCAGCATCCTGGTAAATCTCCTCTGTACCCTTTCCAATGCTTCCACATCCTTCCTATAGTGAGGTCACCAGAACTGGACACAGTACTCCAAGTGTGGCCTGACCAGAGTTTTATAGAGCTGCATCATTAGATCACGGCTCTTAAACTCTATCCCTCGACTTATGAAAGCTAACACCCCATAAGCTTTCTTAACTACCCTATCCACCTGTGAGGCAACTTTCAGGGATCTGTGGACATGTACCCCCAGATCCCTCTGCTCCTCCACACTACCAAGTATCCTGCCATTTACTTTGTACTCTGTCTTGGAGTTTGTCCTTCCAAAGTGTACCACCTCACACTTCTCCGGGTTGAACTCCATCTGCCACTTCTCAGCCCACTTCTGCATCCTATCAATGTCTCTCTGCAATCTTTGGCAATCCTCTACACTATCTACAACACAACCAACCTTTGTGTCGTCTGCAAACTTGCCAACCCACCCTTCTACCCCCACATCCAGGTCGTTAATACAAATCATGAAAAGTAGAGGTCCCAGAACAGATCCTTGTGGGAGACCACTAGTCACAATGGGGACACTACTAGTCACAATTTCATCTGTCATATTCTCCGTTAGTCCGATAACCTTCCTAAATATCACAGTTATGTTCCTCCAAACTTTTCCCGCTCCATCTACTTTGTCTCTGCCCCTCAAATTTTCATAAAACCCTGGCAAATTCCTTCACAGTTTTTCATCTTCCAGGGATAATCTAACCCTCGGTCCAATCTTTCCATATCACCGAAATGTAATGTTCTTGGCATTCAATCACAAACAAGCGAAAATGTGCAGATGCTGGAAATCTGAGCAACACACACAAAATGCTGACGGAACTCAGCAGGCCAGGCAGCATCTCTGGAAAAAAAGTACAGTCGACGTTTCGGCAGGACCTAAACCTCGGCTGTACTCTTTTCCGTAGAATCTCTGAGCATTCAATTTTGATGTTTCTCCTTTCATTGGCAAGAAAAAAATATTAGCATTAATATTAAAGCTTAACATTGATTTAGTTTGCAAAAATGAAGTTAAAAGGGACACGTAGCTGTACTAAAGACAATGACCAATACGGAAAACAATCACCTTTATATCAATAAGTGACAGATGACTACCGCCTTCCGGAATAGTTAGATTGCCGCTTGTTCTATTCGTTCAATGAGCTGACAGGTCTCTCTCATTTCTTTTCATATCAGTCCTCAGACCGGCCAAGACTGCAATTGTACCAGAAGTGGATCAGCTGCACGAACTTCCTTCTGAAACTTTCATATCGTCCTATTCAGGAAATAAGGTGGAAATGCTTTTTTACGTCATTTATTTAGCACACATGAACAACCAAACAAAGGTTCTGGAAATATGAATCCAATGAAACAATATCTCCCGCCCACTTGGTCTGGAAAGTTAGTTCCACGACGACAGGGGATAGGGCAGGAACTGGGTACTGATAGTGGATGATCAGCCATGATCACAGTGAATGGCGGTGCTGGCTCGAGGGGCCGAATGGCCTACTCCTGCACCTATTGTCTATTGTCTATTGACAGGTACATTTCATTTTGGACTTTGGGAAATCTCAGCTGTGCAAACCTATAGGCCGGTCTGCTCCGGTCCAACAACAACATAACGGCTTTCACTGCCAACTGATGTTTACAAGTGAACCGTTCACTTCATTTATCATTGGGATTTGATATCGTTGCCGCCCGTGTCGGCGATCCGCACCAAGTAAAAGGAGGAAACGGATTGAGAGGTTGAACAATGGCGATTGTAGAACAAGGCACCGGAAACATGACTGCAGGAGAGCGACCGACTCCGGAAAATCTGGATTTAATTCGTTTCATCTGTCTTCAGTGCCGCAGGAGTTCCATTGGTAATAATGACTGTTATACATTCTCCAGGTTTGCTCAACTTCTGTCCGTTTTAATCTGCGAAAACTGTATAATGGAATTGGTTTACATGTATTGGCAGCACACTAACACTCCCTAATTCCAAATACTACCCCTGCGGATAAAACTATTGAGTGGGTCTCCATTACCACTGACAGATCTTTTGCTCAAGTTGTTGTATTTTTAATGGGGATTCTTCGCTGACTGACATTTAGCGCTATCGGATCATTTTGCAGCTCTATAGGACCTGACAAAGGGTCTCGGCCTGAAACGTCGACTGCACCTCTTCCTAGAGATGCTGCCTGGCCTGCTGCGTTCACCAGCAACTTTTATGCGTGTTGCTTGAATTTCCAGCATCTGCAGAATTCCTGTTGTTTGCCATGTGAATGTGTCGGGTAAGCGTTAGGATGTTCGGATCTGCGGCTGCGCACAACCGGGCGTGCCCTTCAGCGCGTCATAATGTGGTAGCTATCGCGTTATTGCATTTGCCCAAAACACGGAAAATCGTCATTCTGAACCAGATGGCAAATTCTTATAATATCTGTTTACGAAATCGAGCAATATGATAACAAAGCTATTGAAATTTTATTTAATACAACATAAATTTATCTCATTTTACAACTCAAATCATTCACAGTTTCTCCGAGTTACAGAGCACGGATTCCATACTTATGCCACAGCAAGTCAATAGCGTTTAAGGTGCCTGCATTAGTTATTTCCATGTTTCCCGTGCTTGGCACAAATTTCTCTAAACTTTTCTTATCCACGTCCATGAATTCTGGTAAGCACGGCGAGCAAAGTTAATTGACATAGAATCTGAACACAAATGTTTTGACGATAAGCAGAGTCTGTAAGTGCTCTGAAGAAATTCAGAACTTAGAAACAAGAGAGAGAAGAGCAGACGAGGTGGCCGAGAGGTTAAGGCGATGGACTGCTAATCCGTTGTGCTCTGCACGCGTGGGCTCGAATCCCATCCTCGTCGCGACATGTTTATCTGGGAGACTCTTTGTTGAATCTGTCACTTTAAAACATCCAAGCTTCAACTTCTGTCACAGGGACGCCAGACGGTTTGTTATATAAGTCATGAAAAACAATATTCATCATTAGTTTACCGCCAAATTTGGCCTCAATGCCACAAGATATACTGTAGGAGCAGGATTAGGCTATTCATCTCATCGATGTTTCTCCGCTATTGCATCACGGCTGAGGCCTCACCATGAGTATTGTGAACAGTTTTTGGTCCCCCATCTCAGAAAATATGTACTAGCTTTGGAGAGAATCAAGAGGAAATTCACGAGGATGATTCCAGGAATGAAAGGGTTATCATACGAGAAACATTTGATGGCTCCAGGACTGTACTCGCTAGAATTTAGAAGGATGGGAGGGAGATCTAATTGAAACTATTCGAATGTTGAAAGGCCTAGACAGAGTAGATGTGGAAAAGATGATTCCCATGGTGGGGGAGTCTAGGACAAGAGGGCACAGCGTCAGGATAGAGGAGCGCCCTTTCAAAACAGAGATGCGTAGAGATTTCTTCAGCCAAAGGGTGGTGAATTTGTGGAATTTATTGCCACATCCAGCTGTGGAGGCCAGGTCGATGGGTGTACTTAAGGCAGAGGTTGGTAGGTTTCTGACTGGACATGGCATCAAAGGATACGGGGAGAAGGATGGGGACTGGAGTTCATGAGGAGAGGAAAAAAAAGGATCAGCCATGATTGAATGGCGGAGCAGAGTCGATGGGCCAGATGGCCTAATTCTGCTTCTATGTCTTATAGTCCTGTGGTCATACATATTATCAGTCTCAACCCGTTTCCCTTGCCTTCTCCTCGTCACATTTGACAACCTTATTACCTGTCCACCTCCTCAACTGCGGCTTTAAGTATGCCCAATTACTTGTCATTCACGGCTACCCGTGGCAATAAATTCCACAAACCCATAACTTTAAGCTACAGAATCTGCTTCTCTAAAGGGACGTCCTTATCTGAGGTTGTGCCTTCTGGCCCTCGACTCTAGCACTACATCAAAAGCCTCTCCAGGTCCATTCTAACTCGACCTGTCAATATTCGATAGATTTCAATGAGATCCCCGACTCATTCTTCCAAATTCCAGCGACCAAAGCCCACGGTCCTAAAATATTCCTCGTACATAACTCTTTTATTCCGGGCATCATTATCGTGACCGCCCTCTGGACTCTGTCCAATGCCGGCACATCCGTTTTAGATAAGGACCCGAACCGTTCACCATATTCCAACTGCGGCCCCACCGAAACCTTATAAAGGCTCAGCATTACATATCCGTTTTTATTTTCTAGTTCTCTCGAAATAAATGCTGACACTGCATTTACCTTTCTTATATCTGTCTCAAACTGGCGATTAACCTCTAGAGAATCCCGCACTAGGCCTCTGAACTCCTGTTACACCTCTTCTTCTCTGATTTGTCCCCATCAGAAAATAGTCATAATCAGAAAAAAGGGATACGAGAGGATCATGGGACAGGAGGTCCGGGAAGAAAGACGGGGGTGGGGGGTTGTATCCCTTTTGCCTATCACCTGTCCAGCTCTTGGCTCCATCCCTCCCCCTCCTGTCTTCTCCCATCATTTTGGATCTCCCCCTCCCCCTCTAACTTTCAATCCCTTACTCACTCTTCCTTCAGTTAGTCCTGACGAAGGGTCTCGGCCTCAAACATCGACTGCACCTCTTCCTAGAGATGCTGCCTGGCCTGCTGCGTTCACCAGCAACTTTTATGTGTGTTGCTTGAATTTCCAGCATCTGCAGAATTCCTGTTGTTTGCGTTTTTAAAATCTACGTTTGGATTGTCTGCAAATTTGGACGCAAAAGCACCAGTTTCATCAACCGGATTCATTGACATATGATGCCCTAATTCCGACTAGTCACTGGCAGCCGACCAGAAAAAAAATTCCCCTTTATTCTCACTGTCTGCCTCCACCCAGTCAGCCATTCGTCTATCTATGGCGGTATCTTTACTGTATTATGAGGAACGTTTATCTTTTTTAGCAGACTGATGTGCATCACTTTGTCAATGACCTTCTGAAAATCCAAGTAAACAACATTCAGTGACTCCCCTTTGTTTATTCTGCTCCAATTTATCTCTCAATATGTTTCGTTCCGCACTCCACAGACCCTCGATGGACAAGGGAGGGAACTGCAGCAGGCAGGCACAGGAGAGGGCGCGCTGAGGTCATAGTTCAGCTGCGGAAAGTGACTGAGAGTCAAACGCCCTGCTCTGAATTCAATAAAACAGCAGCCAGACCTGAGAAATAAGTGACCCAGTGAATTTAATGTCCCTAGTCTTTCCATCACTTACTGAAGAGATGTATCTATCAGTTAAATATGATGGATGCAAATTCATCCGCGGGAAATGGCCGTGATGTCATATGATTGGTGCTGTGATTTGGTTACCTACTGTTTCCAGTAAGAACGGTCATCTGAAGGGGAAGGGCGCGCCTATGTTGCTGTCGCCTTTGACCGGTAGTTATCTCTGGGAAGTGTAATCTCGGCACAGGTGCTACTTTGCCGATTACTGTAATGGTACAACTGGGTGCAACTGTTGAAGACAGTTTTATTATCGGGCTGACTCTGAGACCAGTGCGGCTCCAGGCAACTGGGCCAAAGTTAAAACCAGGAGAGGGAAAATGTCTCGTGTTCAAAAGGGGAAAAAATGAAAAATGTATAATAGTTCATGATATTTCACAGCGTCCTTCCTTCTGCTGCCTCTGTGTAATACCTCCACAGCGGACTTCGCCCTGAGCTGTGACTGGAGTTTATAGAGTGACAACAAACTGGTCCCAAGCTGAAGAATAATTCGAAGCGCCGACACCAACCGAATCGAACCAACTGCAGGTTGTGATTCCTCTCTGCAGTAGACAATTTTTCTAGAGAAAACGTGGCCACTGCTATGGTGCTCTGAATTAATAATTTTTTGACTCGGAACACATGTCACAAAGACTCATTGATGTAAAATGAGTATTTCCGTGTTTGCAGAAAAGCGTGATGAAACAGGGTGTATCGTAAAGGGTGAAGTTCAGGTTATGAGTGTGTTATTATCTGAAGGTGTGTTTACCTACTGTTAGGGTCCATAAAATTTTAACGAGTTTATTCGCAGAAGCAGGTCTAAGGCCGCTGATACCACAGAACACATTGACAGATGAAAGATCCAGCTAATTTTATGTTCAAGAGTTTTCTATCGACCACTGACGCAGAACGGTAAGTGTATGCATAATATAAATTAGACATCAGGCAAATTCACAGGCGAGAATGGTCGTAATTTGATATGATTGCTGCTGTGATATGGTAACGTGTTTCCAGTGTGTGAGTAGTAAAGTGAAGGAGAAGGGGTTTCTTAATCTGCTGTCGACTTTGACCCGTAGCTATCTGGGAGAGATGGTAATCTCGGCATGTTTCTCCCCAACTGGCCCATTATTCCAATAGACCACCATCAGACAACTGCTAAAGCTGGCTTTATAAACGGGCTAACTTTAAGATCAGCGCAAGTCTACGCGATGGGAGAGCAGTTAAGACTGGAGAAAGGAAGGATCCAGTTTTCATAAAAATATATATATTCCAAAGGCAAAATATATGATCACACCGAACAGAGTTCTTCCTTCTGCGGTGCCTGTGCAGTAAACACGCAGCGGTCTTTGCCCTGAGCTGTCACTGGAGTTTATAGTCTGGCAATAAACTGGGTCCAGGGTGAATAATAAATCAGAGCGCCGACACCAACCGAATGGAACCGGGATGTGGGTTGTGATTCCTCTCTGGAGCAGATCAAATTTTCCAGTGAAAGGTACTCATTGAAATTGTGCACTGTCGTTGTAGCTCGGGTTGGAACCATATGTTAGAAATACGCATTCAAGCGATAAAAATGCTTTAACATAAGCGTTGTGAAACCGTATGTGGCGTTACGTGCTGAAAAGTGTGCTGTTTAGGTTTATGAGCGTGTTATCAACTGATCCTTGCTCAGGGTGTGTTCCCTTACACTTAGAGCACATAAAATTCAGCTCAAACACGAGGAAATCTGCAGATGCTGAAAATTCAAGCAACACACATCGAAGTTTCTGCTGAACGCAGCAGCCAAGCAGCATCTCTAGGAAGAGGTACAGTCGACGTTTCAGGCCGGGACCCTTCGTCAGGACTAACTGAAGAAGGAGCTAGTAAGAGATTTGAAAGTGGGAGGGGGAGGGGGAGATCCAAAAAGTTCCAAAATAAAATTCAGCTGCTTCGATACGCTGGGACCAGACTCGGGAGTTGAGTACAAGGTAAGAACAGAGACTATACGAGGAAAAATCACGGTGTTTCAATGCGCCCACTCGTCACGGCAATCCGTCTAGTGTTACTACCAGATCAATACGGTCTCTAAAATTGCATGGCTTTATGGATCTGTTTTTTTTTTGTATGCGTAATTTTTTTTTAGCAATGACAGGATACAGCAGGTAATGGTTAATATAAATTTTCTCCAAGTGAATTCACTGGCTGTTGATAAAAACATACCGAAGTGCAGACACAGTGGGCGCTTTATTATGTTCGTTCTGTACCTAATGAAGTGGAAACTGAGTGTATGTTCGGGACCTTCTGCTACTGTTGCTCGTCCAGTTCAATGCTCGGTATGTTACCCGTTCAGTGATGCTGCACTGCACACTACTTTTATAACGTGTGCATATTTGATTTGCTGCTGCTTTCCTATCAGACGGAACCAGTCTGGCCAATCCGCTCGATCTCTCTCATTAGAGCGGGTTCTCGCCCAGATAACTGCCGGTTTCCTATCAGACTGAATCAGTCTGGCCAATCCCCTTGATCTCTCTCATTAGAGTGGGTTCTCGCCCAGATAACTGCTGCTTTCCTATCAGACTGAATCAGTCTGGCCAATCCCCTTGATCTCTCTCATTAGAGCCATGTTCTCGCCCAGATAACTGCCGGTTTCCTATCAGACTGAATCAGTCTGGCCAATCCCCTTGATCTCTCTCATTAGAGTGGGTTCTCGCCCAGATAACTGCCGGTTTCCTATCAGACTGAATCAGTCAGGGCAGTTCCCTTGATCTCTCTCATTAGAGCGGGTTCTCGCCCACAGAACTGCCGGTTTCCGCCTGGCCGGTCTCCCTGATCTCTCTCATTAGGGCGATGTTCTCTCACGTTGTTTTTTTTTGGCTTTTGTTTTTTGCACGATTCTCTGTAAACGGAACAATTTGTGCGTGAATGTCCCAGGAGCTGAATAGTTTCTGAGATATTGGCACCAACAATCCTCCCACGGTCAAAGACGCTTGGATCACTTTTGTTCCCCATCTTGAAGTTTCCCCTGAACACCCTTCTTACGTATTGACCATGCCTGCATGTTTTTATGTTTTGAGCTGCTGCCACATGGATCGCATTGACAAGCTGGTATACATATCCACCGAACAGAGTGGCTAATGGTTGTATTTCCTATTCAGACAGCCCTCCCCTATCCCGAATATGAACATTTATGAGATCTGGACCTAATTATTCCCGATGCCCCTGTTTTCAAAAACATAGCCAGTTAACGGTCCAATTCTGTGCGAGGCGTCGCGGCATTAAACCATAAGATATAGGAGAAGAAGTAGGTCATTCGGCCCCTCGATTCTGCTCCGCCATTCAATCGTGCGCTTCTCCACTTCATCCACTCACGCCCACTCCCCCGCTTTCACCCCAAACCCTTTAATGCCCTGGCTAATCAGGAACCTGTCTATCTCTGCCTTAAATACACCCAGTGACTTGGCCTCCACAGCCGCTTGTGGATTTCCACAGATTTACCACCCTCTGATTAAAGTAATGTCTCTGCATTTCAGTTCTAAAAGGACGTCCTTTAATCCTGAAGTCGTGCCCTCTTGTCCTAGCATCCCCCACAATGGGAAATAACTTTGTCATATCTAATCTTTTCAGTCCTTTTAACATTTGGAATGTTTCTATGAGATCCCTCCTCATTCTCCTGAACTCCAGGGAATACAGCCCAAGAGATGTCAGACGTTCCTCCTACAGTAACCCTCTCATTCCTCGAATCATTCTAGTGAATCTTTTCTGAACCCTGTTCAATGTCAGTATATCCTCTCTATAATAAGAAGCCCAGAATTGCACAATACTCCAAGTGTGGTCTTACGATTGCCTTATAGAGCCTCAACATCACATCCCGGCTCTTATATTCTATACCTCTAGAAATGAATGCCAGCATTGCATTCGCCTTCTTCACAACCGACTCAACCTTCAGGTTAACCTTTCTGGCATCTTGCAGCACAAGGACTCCCAAGTTCTTGGCATCTCTGCATTTTAATGCTTTCCCCATCTAAATAACAGTCTGCCCGTTTATTTCTTCCACCAAAGTGCATGATCATACACCTTCCAACATTGTATTTCATTTGCCAATTCTTTGCCTATTCCCCTAAACTATCTAAGTCTCTCTGCATGCTCTCTGTTTCCTCAACATAACCCACTCCTCCATCTATCTTTGTACCATCGGCAAATTTAGCCACAAATGACAATAAAAGAGGACTGCGTGTCCTCATAATCTAATCTAATCTAAATCTCTTAATACCATCGTCTAAATCATTGACATACATCGTATAAAGTAACGGTCCCAAAACCGACCCTGTGAACTCCATCGGTAACCAGCAGCCAGCCAGAAATGGTTCCCTTTATTCCCACTCTTTGCTTTCTGCCGACCAGCCAGTGCTCCATCCATACTAGTAATTTCCCTGTAATCCCATGGGCTTTTATCTTGCTAAGCAGCCTCATGTGCGGCACCTTATCAAAGGCCTGCTGAAAATCCAAGTACACCATTTCTACTGCATCTCCTTTGTATACACTGCTTATAAATTCTTCAAAGAATTGCAGTACGTTTGTCAGGCAGGATATTCCTTTCAGGAAACGATGCTGGCGTTGGCCTATCTTGTCATGTGGCTCCAGGTACGCCGTAATCTCATCACTAACAATCGATTCCAACAACTGCCCAACCACTGATATCAGGCTAACAGGTCCATTTTTTTCTTTTCTGCTGCCTCTCACCCTTGTTAGTTAGCGGAGTAACATTTGCAATTTTCCAGTCATCCGGTACAATGCCAGAATCTATCGATTCTTGAAAGATCATCGTAAACGCCACCACAATCGCTGGAGCTACTTTCTTCAGAACCCGTGGGTGCACTCCATCGGGTCCAGGAGATTTATCCACCCTCAGACCATTAAGTCTCCTGAGTACCGTCTCAGTCGTAAATTTCACTGCACAAACCTCACTTCCCTGACACTCTTGAATGTCCGGTGTACTGCTGACGTCCCGGTGAATTAATCTGAGCGCATTAATCCGATCATAACCGAATACAGTAAATGCTTGGGGTACAGGGTGGGGGCGGGATGGTGGGCGGAGAAGCGTGTCGACTGATAAAGCCGTCTTATTGTTTCTGATTATCAAGTGGAAGTAATATTTACTCCGCAGAGCACATTTACCCACTAAAACAATAACGAACTCAAAGAGATCCGAATCGGGAGACCCAGTACAAGGTAGGTTACTGAGAAATATATATTTCAGTCACAAAACAAGCGATCTGAGAATGTTGGAAATCCAGCGCAACACACACAAAACTGAGCAGGTCAAGCAGCACCTCGGGAGAAGAATAAGTAATCGACGTCCGGATCAAACGTCTCGGATCTGAAACGTCGACCGTAATATTCCTCTCCATAGAAGCTGCCTTATCTGCTCAATTCTTCCAGAAGTTTGTGTGTGCTGCTCTCTTACTTTCGGTGAAGGTATTCCTATGAAATACAGTCATTTCACAGATGCACGCAACTGTTCAATAAGCTTCAGATATTGCCCAATTGTTGTCCGGATAACTAAGAAACACGTGGCCTTAAATGTATTATTTCTCTGTTCGGTTTCATTGTCTGCGAGCTACAAGGAGAGTTATTCACAGTAAGCAACACCACCACAACCATACCAAGTCCGCACGGCACCCCTATCCCCAGACCGCGTGTCGTCCCGATCCCCAGGTCTGTGATTTTATCAAGGTCTGGTGACTGCCACTCGGCAGTCAAAGTGTCATCTCGGGTGCAGACCCAATGAAACGAGATAAGGGACGCATCGAGGTTATGCTCCATGCTGTTATTTTCGTACTCTATCTAATAAAACATTGAAAATTGTCGCATTAGGGAAATAGAATGGTATTCCAATAGTCTTGCTTAATTTTGCAGGATTTTTTTTACAGTCAATTGACGAAATTCTTATCCATTAAATAATTAAAATAAATCTTCGATGAGGGAAATGTGAAACGTAAGCAGAGTATACTGGAAATGTTCAGCAGATTGGGGAACAGCTGTGGACAGGTTCAATTCTGATTATGGTCCCTCGACCTGAAAACAATATATACAATGCCTGTCTTGTTGAATAATTGCCGCATTTAAAATTATTTTGAAGATTTTTTGTAAAACTTGCTGTATTGGATGTAACGATCCAGTGGTAACCAGATGATATGCTCCAATAAATGCTGACAGCAATTTAGGCGCTGACCCCTGCCGGTGAAAATATAGTGGTTTAAGGCAAGACGTCGCGATGCTGTACACGGGCTTTTCCATATTGCCTGAAACAAGATATGTAGTCTTGCCAGTGACGTCAATACTTCGTAATTTAATAAAAGTGGAAGGAGACTCTGAGAATCAGGTGCGATGGAGAAATGTGTACAATTTGGCGAAGTGAGGAAAAGATGTGCCAAGGTCAGCAGAGGTGTTTGAGCACTCGCTGTTGTACTAGATGTCCATTGATCACCATAGCGCCACTAGTGGTCGGAGGGCACAAGCTGTATGTGCTCCCTGCTCAGGACCTCCAACCCGCATTGACGTTCAGTTGACTTGACAAGCCGGTGTGACATCTCACTCTTGCTCCATGCCACGGGATTGCCTGGAAAAGCACGGGCATCTCATCCAGTAATCCGGCCATAAAGTATATTCCAGGAGTTGTCTGGGTGTGTGCAGGATCAAGCCATATCATGATTTCATTGGGAAGGACTATATTTTTGGCAGTATGTTGTTCTATACAAATATCAGCTTTCTCCTTTATACCTAAATTAATACCTGACCCTACTCTTGATTTTGTTTCTTGCAGAGAACCGGAATCTGTTAACATCCGTCTTCACAATGGCTGATGGAGCCGACGAGGGACGAGACTCAGTGGCGTCAACATCAGAAAAACACCCGGGTACGCAGCCGTCCTGTCATTTCCACCAAAGTGGCCAATCGTATATTTGTTATTCGTACTGTATCTGCTAGGTATTTCTCAACTTCCCAGACAAATTTAAATCTGTCGCAGCCTGTCTCTTCGATTCTCGCCTTCCATCCAGATTTACGTCATACAGAAACATGGAGATGTTTCATTTATTTCCCTCGTGGAAATAGCCTTTCTGAATAGCTCGGGTCCTGGCATTGATTCCGGTGGTACCACTCCTCACTCATTGCCATTCGGAAAACAATCAATTTATGCCTAGTCTATGTAATTCGACCAACAAATTCGTGTCCGTATCATTACTTTATCCGCAACCCCTCGTGGTTTACGCTTGCCTGATAATCTGTAATGTGTGATTTTACTGAAAATCCTAATATTCTACATTCGCTGGTCTCGCCTTATATATTCTGCTAGTTGCATCAGCAAAAGTATTCCAAGGGTTTCAGCCAGTGTGACTTATGTTTCACAAAGCATTGTTGAATTTGTTAGGTCTTTTGAATTTTCTCCTGATACAGCTTCTACAATGGCCGAGAATTGTTCACATCACTGATGTCAGACTAAGCAGAATACTGTTCCCAATCTTCGTTTTAACTTTTACTTTCACAAACCTGTTTAATGTTAACTACCTCAAACCATTCAGCTCAAGAAGTGGGAAATGCAGGTGGGGTTAATGAGAATTGAAATATATTGAAGCCGATCTAAGGTGTAACTGCACGCAATACTCCAAACAAGACCTCACGAACGACTCATACAGCTCCAATCTCTCTACTCAGTAGCTAGGTTAATAAAATTCAATGTTCCAGGGCTCTCTTTAATACCCTGTCTCCGCGTGACGCCACTATCAATTAATTAAATTCCTTGGAGTTGGATCTATATTTCTCAGTGCCATGTCTTTCGCTGTGTAAGTCCTTCCCTGATTTGTGCTTCAAAATGGTCACACCTGTGTGTGTCTATTTCTGATTTTGTTTGGTAACATGGTGCACCGACCTTAGGTTCTAGATAGAAAGGTGTTGAGCAATAAAGGTTCGATAATGTCTTCAGTTTCCTTCGCTTCGCTTCACAGGTCCGAGCTCAGTAATCACCGAGCTCCTGGCAACCTGGAGCGATTTCAAGCTTCTGCAGTTGATTGACTTCTACCGGGACAGGCTGGAGCAGGCGATGGAAGGAGTGGTGCACGGAATGAGCCTGGCGTTAACGTTCGAGAATCAGTTAACTGAAGAGGAACATCGGGTAAGTGAGCGAGAGAACGGGTTTGAATGTTCACACATCATAGGTGTCCGAAATCTGACTCACCAGATATTAAAGTAGATAAATGTACAACTGGGAAATAAATACTGAATATACAGTGGCATGCAAAAGTTTGTGCACCCTTGGTCAAAATTTCTGTTACTGTGAATAGTTAAACGAGTAAAAGGTGACCTGATTTCCAAAAGGCATAAAGTTAAAGATAACACATTTCTTTAATATTTTAAGCAAGTCTTTTTTTTTAATTTCCATCTTTTACAGTTTTAAAATGACAAAAAAGGAAAAGGGCCCGAAGCAAATGTTTGGGCACCCTGCATGGTCAGTACTCAGTAACACCCCTTTTGGCAAATATCGCATAATGTAAACGCTTTCTGTAGCCAGCTAAGGGTCTTTTAACTCTTGTTTGGGGGATTTTCGCCCATTCGTCCTTGCAAAAGGCTTCTAGTTTTCTGATATTCTTGGTCCGCCTTGCGTGCCCTGCTCTTCTGAATTCTATTGACAGATTTTCGATGACATTTAGGTCGGGGGACTGAGTGGGCCATGACAAAACCTTCAGCTTGCGCCTCTTCAGGTAGTCCATTTTGTATTTTTGAGGATGTTTTCCAGGATCATTATCCTGTTGTAGAAGACAGACGGTGTGATGTTTGCTTCCAGAATTTTGCCGGTATTTAATTGAATTCATTCTTCCCTGTACCAGTGAAACGTTTCCCGTGCCACTGGCTGCAACACAAGCCCAAAGCATGATCGATCCACCCCTGTGCTTAACAGTTGGAGAGGTGTTCTTTTCATGAAACTCTGCACCCTTTTTTCTCCAAACATACCTTTGCTCATTGCGGCCAAAAAGTTCTATTTCAACTTCATGTTTCCAAAATACACTAGGCTTGTTTAGATGTTCCTTTGCAAACTTCTGACGCTGAATTTTGTGGACGCAGAAAAGGTTTTCTTCTGATGACTCTTCCATGAAGGTCATATTTGTGCAGGTGTCGCTGCACAGTAAAACAGTACACCACCACTCCAGAGTCTGCAAAACTTTTCTCAAGGTCTTTTCCAGTCAAACTGGGTTTTGATTTGCCTTTCTAACAATCCTACGAGCAGTTCTCTCGAAAGCTTTCTTCGTCTTCCAGACCTCAACTTGACCTCCACCGTTCCTGTTAACTGCCATTTCTTAATTACATTATGAACTGAGGAAACGGCTACCTGAAAACTCTTTGCTATCTTCTTATAGCCTTCTCCTGCTTTGTGTGCATCATTTATTTTAATTTTCAGAGCGCTAGGCAGCTGCTTTGAGGAGCCCATGTCTGCTGATTGTTGGGACAAGGTTTGAAGATTCCGGGTATTTATAAAGCTTTGAAATTTGCATCACCTGGCCTTTCCCAACGATGATTGTGAACAATCCATAGCCCTAGCAAGCTAATTAAGGTCTGAGACGTTATCTGAGAGCTCAGATCTCTTGGGGTGCCCAAATTTTTACATGATGCTCCTTTCCTTTTTTTTTCACACTAAAATTGTACAAAACAAAAATAATACACTAATCTTGTTTAAAATGTTGAAAAGAATGTTTCATCTTTACTATTCACCATTCAGGGCCCCAAACAGTCCTTCCAGGTGAGGCATCACTTCACCTGTGAGTCGACTGGGGTGATATACTGCGTCCGGTGCTCCCGATGTGGCCTTTTATATATTGGTGAGACCCGACGCAGACTGGGAGACCGCTTTGCTGAACATCTACGCTCTGTCCGCCAGAGAAAGCAGGATCTCCCAGTGGCCACACATTTAATTCCACATCCCATTCCCATTCTGACATGTCTATCCACGGCCTCCTCTACGGTAAAGATGAAGCCACACTCAGGTTGGAGGAACAACACCTTATATTCCGTCTGGGTAGCCTCCAACCTGATGGCATGAACATCGACTTCTCTAACTTCCGCTAAGGCCCCACCTCCCCCTTGTACCCCATCTGTTACTCATTTTTATGCACACATTCTTTCTCTCACTCTCCTTTTTCTCCCTCTGTCCCTCTGAATATACCTCTTGCCCATCCTCTGGGTCACCCCCCCCCCTTGTCTTTCTCCCTAGGCCTCCTGTCCCATGATCCTCTCGTATCCCCTTTTACCTATCACCTGTCCAGCTCTCGGCTCTATCCCTCCCCCTCCTGTCTTCTCCTATCATTTTGCATCTCCCCCTCCACCTCCAGCTTTCAAATCCCTTACTCACTCTTCCTTCAGTTAGTCCTGACGAAGGGTCTCGGCCTGAAACGTCGACTGCGCCTCTTCCTATAGATGCTGCTTGGCCTGCTGCGTTCACCAGCAACTTTGATGTATGTTGCTTGAATTTCCAGCATCTGCAGAATTCCTGTTGTTTTCATCTTTACTTCATGTCTTTTGGAGATCATCTCATTTTGTACTCACTTAACGATTCACAATAACAGAAATTTTGAACAGGGGTGCCCAAATTTTGCATGCCCTGTACAATCACAAAATTATGAACCTGCACCAATGACAGAAGAGGGGTGAAAATATCCCCCGGACTGGTGGGTGATTGCTCATTTTCACAGCGAGGGAAGCGGGTAACTGTTGTATAGGCTTAACATAATGGACATTAAATAGAAATATGATACGATATTTCGGTTTAGGATGATCGCAGAGCGTGACCGTAGGATTTCAGTGAAAACCTGGGCATCATCTGTGGGTGTCACAGGAGCTCGACAGTGTTCTCTTTTGGGTGGAGGTGCTTGTGTTATAATTTGTAACTGCAAACTGTGTCATTCGCGGTATACTACCATGTTGCGATGTTGTGATGTAAGCACTGAAAAAACGCCACCAAAAAAGGCAATGGAAATGCAGTAGGTGCCAGCCGCCGTCATTTTGGACACTGGCAGACTTAGAAGATTAATTGCATCATCTTTTCTGTAACTTCTCTGAGACTGAACACGTGTTATAAAAAAAAGCTTCTTGACTTCTTTGTTCATCTGCTTTATGATAAATCATATTTTATGATTTATTCTTGTCAAATCTGATGAGGAATTATTTATGGGTTGGAGTCATTGTAACAAAGCTGTCACAGACCAACCAGGATCTCATTGACTGGTGGGCCAGTCCCCTCTCTGTGCTCTGCTCTGAATGTACAGCCCATCTCCTGAGAGGATCGGCATCCGGCCGTGTGATCCCAATAAAGGGCACATTGTTTACTTCGCATTCTCTGTGAATCTGGCAGTCCCCAATATGTTCATTTCTACACCTCGCAGAAATTCTCTGATCTCGCTGATAAGGGAGAGTTGGCGGATGGTTCTAAACTCCTCCTGAGCCTGGTGATTGAGAGAGGGTCCCGCGCCCGGAGGGTGATGTGGGAATCGTTTGTGAAAATGCGGAATGGCGTCCCAAAGTTGGACAAAATACTTAAAGAAATACAGGAATATGGTAAGAAATGGTAGAGATTAATCTCAATTCGGATTCAAACAATGCACACTTTATAATTCAACACATCTGATTTCACCAAATTGTTTAAAATTAAACAGGTTGTGCACCGTACGAGCGATCAGATCCCGCTCAAGGTTTACGGGAGATCCCCAGTGAGCTGAAAGGTAGGTGAAGAAAATGCTGTTTCCACCAACCGCTGATACTTGTGCAGAATGGTTATGTTGATGAGCCACGGAAGTTTGACCAGGTAAATGTTGTCACTGTGACACAGTACAAATTAAGGCACATAGAGACATTGTCTCCTGGAGGAAGAGTTTTCAAAGGACATAATGAGGAACGAGGCTGAGAGTCGGGACTTGAGGAAAGGGGTGGCTCCTCTCTGGTGCCTGGAACTACAGCTGCTTCCACCGGGGTCAGAGCAGGCAAAGGAGCAATCCGGTGGAGGGGAAATCTGGGAAACCTCGGCACCCCAAAAGGTCAAAACCTCACCCTACCTGCCTCTCTCCCCCTTCCCCACTGCCGAACATCCTTCATCCTAAATCATTTCTCTAAACTCCGTCAGTCCCCACAGATCATCAGTTCTTCGAGTTGGACATCGATTGAAGTTCTAGCCACAGAATACCAGTAACAGCTTCCCTTTAAATAAAAAAACAGGTCATACTCCAACTAACCTGTCCAATCCCGCCCCCGAAACAATGGGAAGTCCATCAGGAGACAGTGGAGGTGAGGGGAGAGTGGGGGGGGGGCAGTGGGGGTTGCAAAATCCACAGAACTGAAATTCATGTCTGCCTGTGGTGTGCAATGGAAACTGTGGACGGGTAAGAGCTGTCAATTAGGTCAGAGAAACCCAGTGTTGTGTTAATGCGACGAGAAAGGTGAGAGGAACTGAAGAAATCGATTTAAAAAAATGAGATAAATTAAATTGTACCAGAGTGATGAGAAGCTCACTTCATCCATAAGCACATTGCATCTGTGAAAATGGAGCCTTGGGCAGTGCAAGTGCTCTGAGTCCGAAAAGGTTCATATTCACAGACAGTGTTGTATCACCCAACTGCACATCTAACAGAGGAGAGGGCGAAGGAAAGACAGATATTGCAACAGTTGTTAATCTTACAGTAGCCAATGTTGTATCTCAGTATTCGAAAGTCTTCATCAGAAACATATGGAATCCCCGCCAGTGTCCTGGTTCAGCATCTCTCATGTCCAAGAACAAATTCCAAATATGTTATTGTTCTTATAGGACCTGAGATAGGCTAATTAGGAATTTTAGAAAGACCTCACACTTCCGTAATTATTGTTTTGGTCCATATTCTGCCACCAAAACCCTTCAGTTTCCTTGCACCACTGACTTAGTATATCTCTACAAATTGCCTGCAAAATTATTCTTCAATGTTCTTCATGCTGCTTGCCAAGGGAACAGATACAGCTGTAGAATTCTCACACCGACTTAGAAACATAGAAACATAGAAAACCAGCAGCACAATGCAGGCCCATCGGCCCTCAGTGCTGCGCCTAACATTGAGTAATGTCAGTTACTTCAGAAATTACCTATGTTTACGCATAGCCCTCTATTTTTCGAAGCTCTATCCAGGAGTCTGTTAAAAGACGCTATCGTATCCGTCTCCACCACCGGCAGATCATTCCAAGCACTCACCACTCTCTGCGTAAAAAACTTACCCCTGACATCTCCTTTTTACCTACTTCCAAGCACCTTAAAACTGTGCCCTGTCATGCTATCCATTTCAACCCTGGGAAAAAGCCTCTGACTATCCACAGGATCAGTGCCTCTCATTATTTTACACCTCTATCAGGTCACCTCTCATCCTCCAGGGAGAAAAGGCTGAGTTCACTCAACCTGTTCTCAAAATGCATGCTCCCTAATCCAGGCAACATCCTTGTAAATCCCCTCTGCACCCTTTCTATATTTTCCATATCCTTCCTGTACTGAGGTGACCAGAACTGAGCACAGTATTCTAGGTGGGGTCTGACCAGAGTCCTATGTAGCCGTAACATTACATCTCGATTCTTAAACTCAGTCCCACGGTTGATGAAGGCCAATGCACCGTTTACCTTCTTAATTACAGAGTCAACCTGCGCAGCAGCTTTGAGTGTACTATGGACTCGGTTCCCATAATCCTTCCGATCCTCCACACTGCCAAAAGTCTTACCATTGATATTATATTTTGCCATCATATTTGACCTACCAATATAAACCACCTCACGCTTATCTGGATTAAACTCCATCTGTCACCCTCCGCCCAATTTTGCATCCTATCGATGTCCCGCTGTAATCTCTGACAGCCCTCCACACTATCCACAACTCTCCCAAGCTTTGTGTCATCAGCAAATTTATTAATCCATTACTCCACTTCCTCGTCCATGTCAATTATAAAATTCATGAACTGAAGGGAACCCCGAACAGATCCCTGAGTCATCGACCTCCATGCAGAATATGAACCACCTACAACCACAATTTGCCTTCTGTGGGCAAGCCAGTTCTAGATTCACAAAGCAATGTCCCCTTGGGTCGTATAACTTCACACTTTCTCAATAAGCCTTGCATAGGGTACCATGTCAAAAGCCTTGCTAAAATCCATTATACTGTACATCTGCTGCTCTACCTTCATCAATGTGTTTAGTCACATCCTCAAAAAAAAATCAATCAGGCTCGTAAGGCACGACATGCCTTTGATAAAACAATGCTCACTATTCGTAATCATATTATGCCTCTCCGAATGTTCATAAATCCTGTCTCTCAGTGTCTTTTCCATCAGCCTACCAATTCCTGAAGTAAGATTCACTGGTCTATAATTTCCGGTGCAATCTCTACTCCCTTTCTTGAATAAGGGAACAACATCTACAAACCTACAATCCACTGGAACCTCTCCTGTCACCATTGATGATGCATTGATAGTTGCCAGAGGCTCATCAATCTCCTCCGTCGCCTCCCGTAGTAACCTGGGGTGCATCTCGTCTGGTCCCGGAGACTTATCCAAATTGATGCTTTCCAAAAGCTCCAGCACATCCTCTTTCTTCATGTCTGTATGCTCGCCAAGATCTTTTTCCGTAGTGAATACTGAAGCAAAGTATTTACTAGGAACCTCTGCTATCTCTTCCGGTTCCATACTCACTTTTCCACTGTCACACTTGATTGGTCCTATGCTCTCTTATCATCTTGCTCTTCACATACTTGTAGAATGCCTTGGGTGGTTTCCTTAATCTTGCCTGCCAAGGCCTTCTCATGGCCCCTTCTGGCTCTCCTAATTTCATCCTTAAGCGCCTTCCTGGTAGCCTTATAATCTTCTAGGTCTCTATCATTGCCTAGATGTTTGAACCTTCCGTAAGCTTTTCTTTTCCTCTTGACAAGATTTTCAACAGCTTTTGTACACCACGGTTCCTGTACCCTGCGCACCTATGCAGAATGCCACGCAAATATCCCCTGAACGTTTGCCATATTTCTGCCATACATTTCCCTGAGAACATCTGTTCCCAATTTATGATTCCAAGTTCCTGCCCAATTACTTCATATTTCTCCTCACTCCTAACGTGTCTGTTCCTACCCCGCTCTAATGCTATGGTAAAGGAGACAGAATTGTGATAACTATCTCCAAAATGCTATTCCACTGAGAGATCTGACACTTGACCAGGTTCATTTCCCAATACCAGATCAAGTACAGCTTCTCCTCTTGTAGGCTTATCTACATATTATATCAGGAAACCTTCCTGAATACACCTAGCAAACTCCACCTCATCTGAAGCCCTTGCTCCAGGGTGATTCCAATCAATATTTTGGAAATTAAAATCTCCCGCCACGCCAACCCGGTTATTCTTGCATCTTTCCAGAATCTGTTTCCCCATCTGCTGCTCGATGTCCATATTACTATTGGGTGGTCGATAAAAAAAAAAACGCCCAGTAGAGTTATTGACCTCTTCCTGTTTATAACTTCCACCCACAGAGAATCAGTAGGCAATCCCTGCATAACTTCCTCCTTTCCTGCAACCGTGACATTACCTTTGATCAGCAGTGCCACGCCCACCCCTTTTGTCTTCCTCCCTGTTCTTTCTGAAACACCTAAATCCTGGCACTCTAGGTAACCACTTCTGAACATAGAAGATAGGTGCAGGAGTAGGCCATTCGGCTCTTCGAGCCTGCACCGCCATTTATTATGATCATGGCTGATCATCCAACTCAGAACCCCGCCCCAGCCTTCCCTCCATACCCCCTGATCCCCGTAGCCACAAGGGCCATACCTGGCTCCCTCTTAAATATAGCCAATGAACTGGCCTCAACAGTTTCCTGTGGCAGAGAATTCCACAGATTCACCACTCTCTGTGTGAAGAAGTTTTTCCTAATCTCAGTCCTAAAAGGCTTCCCCTTTATCCTCAAACTGTGACCCCTTGTTCTGGACTTCCGCAACATCAGGAACAATCTTCCTGCATTTAGCCTGTCCAATCCCTTTAGGATTTTATACGTTTCAATCAGATCCCCCCTCAATCTTCTAAATTCCAACGAGTACAAGCCCAGTTCATCCAGTCTTTCTTCATATGAAAGTCCTGCCATCCCAGGAATCAATCTGGTGAACCTTCTTTGTACTCCCTCTATGGCAAGGATGTCTTTCCTCAGATTAGGGGACCAAAACTGAACACAATACTCCAGGTGTGGTCTCACCAAGGCCTTGTACAATTGCAGTAGTACCTCCCTGCTCCTGTACTCGAATCCTCTCGCTATAAATGCCAGCATACCATTCGCCTTTTTCACCGCCTGCTGTACCTGCATGCCCACTTTCAGTGACTGTAATAGATGTCATGCAATAGATACTCCCCTGGATCTTTGAAGAACAACTTCTCTACTAGTTTGCCATTCTGTAATCTAACTGTTTATACAATCCATGCTTTCCTACGTTCCCTGTCTCACTCGAATACGTTGAATGAATGACTACTGAGAAAACATGCCTGCATCGTTTAGCGCCAGATCACCGCTGTTTTCCTCAGAACTCTCAACTCTCTAAGAAGATGATATTAGCGGTATTTGCTGGCCCCGGATACATGGTGAAGACTAAAATGTCATTTTCAAGATCCTTTACACAATAAACCCCTATGTACAGTATACCTGTTATTTGGAAACCCCACACACCCCTGGCAGGATCCTAATGCGCTGTGAAACCCTGCACATCTCTGGCAGGGTACTGACACACCGCTGGACACCACACACCCCTGGCAGGGGCTGACACGCTGCGAGACTCCACAAGCCTCTTGCCGTCTACCTACACGCTGCGAGATGCCATACACTCCTGCCAGAGCCGTCACACAATGTGAAACCCTTTACCTACTTTACAAGGCTCTGGCACACACCTGTCAGGATCCTGACGTACCGTCAGGTTTCACATTCTTCAGGTGTACTTTCACTGCAAGTAACTTTCCCACACCTCATCCAGACCCGGTCCTACATTGACATCGGCTATCTCTTATTTCAGGACGGGCTCGGGATTCAGTGGGAGAGGTTTCGGGATCAATGAAGACAACTCAAGTTCTGAGATGGTTATGAATAAGGAGAGGTCTGCAATTTAGGTGATACACAGGGTGGGGATGTTAAATTGGGGAAGGCAGATTAAATGGTAGAAGTCAGGTGAGGAGCAACTGTTACAGGGCAAATCTCCATCTGGTTAGAGTCGATATATATCAGCTGATCAGAATTTCGAACCGGCATGTTCCAAAGAGGATTAGAGCCGAGTTTGTCACCGTCCCGTGACCGTGACGGGAAATGTTGTAAATTTAGTCTGCAAATGAAATATATGGTTTCTGAAGCTGAGGTGTGACAATGAGTAATGGAGAGCGAAGAAGAGTCTCAAAGAGTCCAGTGGGGTATCGTCGTGGCTATCCCTCGAGGTCGAGGATGATGGTCTTCATTCTGAAGAAGTGGCCCCCAGAGCGAAGACGCTTGTGCGTGAATTTGTTTAACGAATACTTGATGTTGCACTCCAAGAAGCACACGATACTTCACAAATCAAACAACTGATTCCAATGGCATGGAAACCACGACGATTGGAGCTGGTGGATTTGTTTCAGCCTTCATCCGCCTTCACACCTGTTGAGTGGGGTATAGATCAGTTGCAGGGGCGGGTGGGCAAATAGCAGATGGAGTTTAATCCAGAAAAGTGTGAGGGTATGGGGGATGTTTAAAGTAGCTGGCAGACGCTAACATCATTGAGGTGCAGAGGGAGTTTGTTGTCAATGTCTGTAGCTCGCTAGGTGTGACAACACAGGTACATGAAGAAGATACCATCACATTGTTCACTTCATTGTACGGAGCACTAAGTCTATCGAAGCTTTAGGTTACAGATGTATGAAACTTTGGTTTGGCTGCACTTGGAGAATTGGTTCAATTCTGTCAGTCCATTACAGGAAGGATCTGGAGAACTCGGAGAGGGCGCAGGAGAGTTTTACCAGATGCTACCGGGATTGGAAATAATCCTGCTTTTCAAAATTTTAGTTCGATTTGAATAATAGATCTGTAGCATCCACTCTCTCCCTTTCTCCAGAGCAGTGGTGTGCCTTGGGGATCTGTTGTGGGATCCCTACTGTTCGTGATTTTTATAAATGATCTGGATGAGGAAGTGGAGGGATGGGTTAGGAAATTTGCTGACGACACGAAGCTTGAGGGTGTAGTGAATAGTGTGAAGGGCTGTCAGAGGTTACAACGAGACATTGATGGGATGCAAAACTGGGCTGAGAAGTGGCAAATGGAGTTTAACCCAGATAAGTGTGAGATGGTTTATTTTGTTAAGGCAAATATGATGGCAGAATATAGCATTAATGGTAAGATTCTTGGAAGTGTGGAGGATCAGAGGGATCTTGGAGTCCGAGTTCATAGGACACTCAAAGCTGCAACGCAAGTTGACTCTGTGGTTAAGAAGGCATATGGTGCGTTGGCCTTCATCAGTCGTGGGATTGAGTTTAAGAACCAAGATGTAATATTACAGCTATACAGGACAGTGGTAAGAGCCCACTTGGAGTACTGTACTCAATTCTGGTCGCCTCAGTACAGGAAGGACGTGGAAACCATAGAAAAGGTGCAGAGGAGATTTACAAAGATGTTTCCTAGATTGGGTAGAATGCCTTACAGTATGAGTGTGCTCGGACTTGTTTCCTTGGAGCGACGGAGGATGAGAAGTGACCTGATAGAGGTGTACAAGATAATGAGAGGCATTGATCGAGTGGATAGTCAAAGGCTTTTCCCCAGGGCTGAAATGGCTAGCACGAGAGCACATAGTTTTAAGGTGCTTGGAAGTAGGTACAGAGGAGATGTCAGGGGTAAGTTTTCTTTCGCAGAAAGTGGTGAGTGCGTGGAGTGGGCTGCCGGCGACGTTAGTGGAAGCAGAAACGGTATGGTCTTCTAAGACACTCCTGGATGGCTACATGGAGCTGAGAAAAGTAGAGGGCTATGGATAAAGCCTAGGTAATTCTAAGGTAGTGACATGTTCGGCACAGCATTGTTGGCTGAAGAGTCTGTATTGTTCTCTAGGTTTTCTATGTTTCTATGTTTCTGTTTTTATTCTCCCTGTCCTGCTGAGTATTTCCCATGTATACTGTTTAGTGGACATGAGACTGCAGATCTGCAGGCCCAGACATTCTTCTGGATGATCTCAGTGAGTTGTCCAGCATCCGTGGTATAGTAGGGTGAATAAATTATTTATGTTTGATTAGAAACGCTGATTGTCTGAGTCAGCTTTGCGAGACCTTGATAACTGACCCTCACCACCCCTACAACGTTGCTGATCGACATGCAGTAGGTTTCTTTTGTTTTATTCTGTTACGTATCCCGTAACTGGGTTGCCAAACCAGCAGAAATGGACCACTTAGTTGGAATCTGGTTTAACAGAAATTAATAAAGTTTTATTAAAGAAATAAGTAACACAGTACTCTAATCGTAAGGATGCAAATGAAACAGGTTAGCAATGATAATACACACGTGTACACAGAACCAGGGTAACAGGAATCAGCCAAGCTCTATCGCAGTCTAGGGGTAAAATGATCAGTCTCAAGTGACGCAGAGTTCAGTTCAGCTGAGTACAGTTTGCAGTAATCGCTGTTGTGCCGTTGGAGAGAGAGAGAGAATGCAAATTTTGATTCAAACAGACCTTTGATGTTCTTCGCAGTTAGCTTTCGGGCGAACCCTTTTATGTCTTCTGTGGTCACCGACTGTGATCCCTCCGTTCCGGATACGACCGTTCTTCCACGGTGAACCGGGCACCCAGGCAAGGGCGGACACACACACCAGGTTCCCGCCGATCGTTCCTTTTCACCCTGTCAGTCTATGGTCGGTTCCCCCGAACCAGACCTCCAACTTTAACCAACTTGTGGAGGCACACCGCTCTTCCAGAGTCTCGTTATCTCGTGATCTCGTGGTGTGGGTCGTGCCTTAGCGAACCTGTTCTTTTTATCCCCCTGCTGGGGTATCGCCTGTCCATCAAACTTCAAACAGTTCAGGTTCAAAGCAATCGGTCTGTCAATAACTGAAATGTGTTTCTTTCTCGTTAATCTCGCTCTTCTCTCTTATTAGCATTTTGAATGTTTCTCCATTGTTTCCCTTATCTCTCTCATCAGCATCAATCTTCTGAACTTGGTTTTTCGTCACAATTCTGATTCACTGCAACCAAATTTACTTTAGTGTATGAACATATTCTGATAAATTAAATTGATACAAGAGCTTTGTGCTGCACTATTTGTTGTTTACTAAGTTCTGAGTTCAGGCGTCTAACATTTTGACTCTTTCTTTGTTCCCATGGAAGATGTTCAACAGAAACACAAGGAGACTCTGCGGTTACAAACTGAAACACTGAGAGTGAACACGATCCTGATGACGGAGAAGGTGAATGTTTTCCAGCTGGTTGATCGATACGCTGAGCTCACGGTCATTTCTACTATTCGTGATCGGAGACTGGTGGAACACGAGCAGCTGGCGAGAGGCAGAGACCACGAGGAGTGGAGAAAACAACATCTCCGCAGAGAACTGGAAAAACTCCGGACTGATCAGTTGTTCCAGAGCAGCTTTTCCCAAAGTAAATGCAAATCTGGGAGTTCGGCAGCATTGGCTGGAGTCCCGGGGATCGGGAAAACAACAATGGTGCAAAAGATTGTTTATGACTGGGCCACGGGGAAAATATACCAACAATTCCAGTTTGTCTTCAGTTTCAAATTCAGGGATTTAAACTCCATTAACTGCAGAATAAACCTGAGGGAACTGATTTTGGATCAGTATCCTTACTTTGGGAATTTCCTGAGAGAGGTTTGGAAAAACCCAAAGGGATTGCTGTTTATATTCGATGGCTTGGATGAATTCAAACATAAAATCGATTTTGCTGACAGTCGGAGAGATACAGAACCTCAGCACAAGTGCCCAGATCCCGAGTGGTGGTGTGAAGTGTCGGATATTGTGTACAGTTTAATCCAGCACAAGCTGCTGCCAGGGTGTTCAGTGCTGGTGACCACCCGCCCCACTGCGTTACATTTATTAGAAAAGGCAGAAATCAATGTCTGGGCTGAAATCCTGGGATTTGTCGATGAAGAACGGAAGGGATATTTCATCAGGCATTTTGAAGATAAGACGGTAGCAGAAGCTGTTTTCAAACACGTGGAGGAGAACAAGATCCTGTACACCATGAGCTACAACCCCTCCTACTGCTGGATCCTCGCTCTGGCACTGGGACCCTTCTTCGCAAAAAGAGACAGGGACCCACAGCGAATTCCCAAGACCATAACCCAACTCTATTCCTACTATATTTACAACATCCTGAAAAACCACGGCCGTGAGATCGAGAACCCCCATGATGTGTTACTCAGGGTTGGTCAGATGGCCTTCAGAGGTGTGTTTGACAAGAAGATTGTATTTACAAATGGAGATTTAATCAACTACAATCTGAAGCCTTCCCAGTTCTTGTCTGGGTTCTTGATGGAGCTTTTGGAGAGAGAGGATGCTCCCCGATGTGTGGTGTACACATTCCCACACCTCACCATCCAGGAGTTTGTAGCGGCAGTCGCACAGTTCCTGAATCCGCATCCCGGGGATATCCTGAAATTCCTCACTGAAGCCCACAACACTACAGATGGCCGATTTGAGGTGTTTCTCCGTTTTGTTGCTGGCCTCTCCTCTCCCATGACAGCTCGGGGCCTGGAGGAGTTTCTGGGACCATTTCCCCGTCAAACAACCTGCCGGGTGATTGACTGGGTGAGGGAGGAGGTTAAACGTCAGAGTGGAAACACGAGGAGTGAAGCTGGTAAAAGGAGCCTCCTGAACACACTGCACTACCTGTTTGAGTCTCAGAATCGTGGGCTGGCTCAGGCCGCACTGGAATCTGTGGAAACACTTTCATTCAGTAGAATGACACTGACCCCGATTGACTGCGCGGTCCTGTCTCATGTCATCGGACTCTGTGATACGATAAAACATATCGACCTAATTGGCTGCCACATTCAGTGTGAAGGAATCCAGCGGCTGGTACCTGGGCTGCACAAATGCCAGGAGTTGGGGTAACTTCACTTATTTCTCAGTCTGATCTGTGAAAGTATTTCATTATTTTGTTTTAACGTAAAGGTAAAGCAGATTGAGTTTTTGTGACAAATTAATAGGCGATCGGTCAGTAAATCAAGAACGGGAGTGCCCTGTGGTTTCGTGTATAGAGATGTTGGAGACTTCAGATGAGCGAACAATGGCCGTTGGTTTAATGGTAGTAAATCACACGAATGGCCGTGTTTCTCACTCCTTGTGACAGGTTCATTGACAATGTTCCTTCTCACTGTTACTGACATCGACACCAGCACTGACTGCAGCAGGTGTGACGGATCTGCGCACCCTCTTCCCGATGAAGTACAAGAGAGGGTCAGAGGAATGTCCCAGTGAGAGGGAGAGAAATACCCCTGAAATCATCCTTCCCAACCCCTCTCCCAGCGTGTGACTATCACGATCACTCCAACAGTGTGACTTTGTTCACTGCTAGATACCCAACACTCATGTGGGTATCACCTCTTCCAATTGTGGGGTTCAAATCTGACCAACCCTCCCCGTGCGATCTACGTCTGCATCACATCCTCTTGTGGAATCTCGCTTCCCCATCTGTCTTCCTCCTATGGGATCTCTCTTCTTCATCCCCCTTTCCTCCTATGGAATCTCTCTTCCCCATTCCCTTTCCTCCTATGGGATCTGTCTTTGCCATATCCTCTTCATCTTGTGGGATGGATCTTTACCTATCTTCCTTCATTGTGGGATCTCACTTCCCTATCCCACTTCCTCCTCTGGGATCTATCCTCTGCATACATTTTTCCTCTTGTGGGATCTCTCTTCTCCATTCTCCTTCCTCCTGTGGTAATTATCCACTCCATCCGCCTTCCTCCTGTGGCATCTGTCTTCCACATCCTCCTTCCTCCTGTGGGATTTCTTTTCTCCATTCCCCGTCCTCCCATGGAATCCCTCTTCTCCACCCACCTCGTCCTGCGGGGATATCTCTTTCCCATCTCCCTTCCTTCTGTGGCATCTTTCTTCTCTATTCCTCTTCCTTCCCGTGGTATCTCTATTCCACATCCCCCTTCCTCCTGTGGGATTTCTTTTCTCCATTCCCCGTCCTCCCATGGAATCTCTCTTCTCCACCCCACTCGTCCTGTGGGGATATCACTTTGCCATCTCCCTTCCTTCTGTGGCATCTTTCTTCTCTATTCCCCTTCCCTCCCGTGGTATCTCTATTCCCCATCTCCCTTCCTCCTGTGGGATTACTCTGCCTATCCCTTTTCCCCTGGCGGGCTTTTCTTCCGCCATCTCCCATGGACACGTTCTCATCCACAACTCTTCCTCCCTATGGGACTTTTTCCAGCCCTTCAACGCTGCAGTTTTCTACCATCTAGTCAGGATTCTTTTTTCCAAACGTCGGGGAATGAGACAGAATATTGAAAGTTTACAGAGTCACGCCGACAGGCTAAATTACTAACATTCGGAGCTGGGCAGTGAGGGACATTGACAGTCATGTGAATTGGTCAGTGATTTTCTGAAGGGTTTAATGTTTCCTGAAATACCGGGTGAGAGGAATTCCCTCAGAACCACTGTCTGAATCAATTTGTTCATCAATTTGTCTGTTTGTGTTTAGACTTGGGATGAATAAACTGGGAGATTCAGGAGTGAAACTGCTGTCTGCAGCTCTGAGGAATCGAGAGTGTAAAATACAGACACTATGGTAAGTGTCAGACTGGGATATTGCGGTTATAGTCACGGGGTATCTGACACTGAACATTAAGGTGATCAGTAATTGTATTACTGATAAACACTGGGAATTTCTACCGTCTCCTGTCTCTCTGTGGCCTTTACCCACACTCTCCCTTTCATCCACAGGCTGAGCAATGTCGGTCTCACAGATTCTGGTGCCGAGCATCTTGCCTCCGCTCTCAGTACAAACCCTTCACTGACGGAGCTGAACCTGAATGAAAATGAACTAGGAGATTCAGGGGTGAAACTGGTGTCTGAGGCTCTGACAAACTCGGAGTGTAAAATGCAGAAACTGTGGTAAGTGTAAGACTGTGGGAGATTGTGTTTACAGTCACTGGGTGTCTGACGCTGAACATTAATGTGATCAGTAATTCTTTATTGGTAAACATTCGAGATTCATAGCGTCCACTGTCTCTCGGTGTCCTTCACCCTCACTCTCTCTCATCTCCAGGTTGTACAAGGTCGGTCTCACTGATGCTGGTGTCGATGATCTCGTCTCCGCTCTCAGTGCAACCCATTCACTGGCAGAGCTGGATCTAGGATCAAACTCGCTCACAGATCAATCTGTCCCCGCTCTTCGCCGCCTCATACTGGCCCTCCCGAGTCTGGAGCGGATCTGGTGAGTGATTGCGTTCATATTCAATGTCATAAAATATCCGCGGATCCGCCGGGTGTCCGCTTGTGTTTGTCTGTGAATGTTGTTGAAACATTAACCCTAGTCCTCTGTTGCTGACACTGTTGTGTAATCTGTTATTTCCTCTTCATTCTTCCATCTGTTTCAGGCTGTGGAACAATCGGATCAGTTGGACCGGGGAAGAGGAACTGAAGTCTCTGCAGGAGCTCAGATCCGGACTGAGTCTGATACTGTGAACATCTGAATGTGTGCACATCCCCACCCACAGTTTGACAGACTCTCCGCCCACCCCCTCCCCCGCGCCTTTAATGGCCGCGTGACAGATTTAATTCCCAAAGTTTCTAACGGATCCCGTCTCCAGCAGCGCGCTCTGTGACGTCAGAGTCAGTTCCAGAGGACGTAATTCCACCTCCGGATCAGCGGAACTGCGTCCGATGTATGTTCAGTTCGGAGAGCTCCCCCAAGCGATGCCCTGGGTAATTACACAGACAGTAAGAGCCCGGAGGCAGTGCTCATGGGACACCAGTCCCGGGATGGGGTAATCCGGGGAGTGAATCCCTTTTGCTCACTTTGCTGAGGACGGTACATTCCGCAGTGTGGCCGAAATAATAATGTTAAATTGACAAATACCCGCAACCTCAAATTGAAAAACAAACTGTAGCCACATGTCCTGCAGAATTATCCCCATCTGATCTTAAATTCATGGCCCGTTCTACTTGAAATTTCAACCCTGAAGAAAAGATACTGTCTGTCTTGTATATCTGTGCCGCTCATAAACTCAGAAACATCAGTCAGATCTACTCTCAGCCTCCTCCGCTCTAGAAAAAAACAGTCGCAGTTTGTCTAAACTCCCGTCATCGCGCATGCCCTCTAATCCAGGTAGCATCCTGGTTAATGTTTTCAGTATCCTCTACAAAGACTCGACATCCTTCCTCTAGTGGGGCCACCAGAGTAAATGCATTACTCCGGGTGCGACCACACTTTGTTAAGCTCTCCACCTTTCTTGTAATACCATGAGCACTTACCTTATTAAGCAGCCTTATGTGCCGCACCTTATCAAATGTCTTCTGCAAATCCAAATAAACAATAACCACTAACTCTCCTTTGTCTGTATTTGCTGTTATTTCCTCAAAAACTGCACCAGGAAAGAGAGATTTCCCTCCCAACCACAATCTCCTGTCTTATCGCCATATCCTTTCATGCTCTGACTAATCAAGATTCTATTAACCTCTGCCTTAAATATAACGGATAACCTGTCCTCCTTAGCCATCTGTGGCAAAGTATTTCACATATTCTCCACACTCTGAGTAAATACATTCCTCCTCATCGTTCTAGGTTGACTTCCTCCAGCCCCCTCTATTAGGAGGCTGTGTTTTCTGGTCTCAGACCTCTTCCATCCACCTCCATATCATGAGAAACATCCTCTCTGCATCCACTCTATCCCAGCCCCCTCTATTAGGAGGGTGTGTTTTCTGGTCTCAGACCTCTTCCATCCACCTCCATATCATGAGAAACATCCTCTCTGCATCCACTCTATCCCAGCCCCCTCTATTAGGAAGCTGTGTTTTCTGCTCTCAGACCTCTTCCATCCACCTCCATATCATGAGAAACATCCTCTCTGCATCCACTCTATCCCAGCCCCCTCTATTAGGAGACTGTGTTTTCTGGTCTCAGACCTCTTCCATCCACCTCCATATCATGAGAAACATCCTGTCTGCATCCACTCTATCAAAGCAGTTCAACATTCGATAGGTTTCAATGAGGATCCCAATCATTCTTTTAAATTCCAGTGATTAGCTTCCCAAAGCACCAAAACCTCCTCCTATGACAAGCCTTTCCATTCCGAAATCATTTTCGTGAATCGGTAAATGAAACAGTGTAACTTGGCAAACACCATGCCTGTTCCCTCAAACTCTCACGGACGCTCTCAATGTCTGGTTAGAATCACTGAGCACAGCAGTAAGAGTGTAAATAACTGGAGAGGGCTTTGGAGGTCATTCACGAGTGGGAGATATTAGTGGCCAGTGTTGGAGTATTTAAGTTAAGGATAACAGAATGACATGGTGGAATAGTGGTTAGGATAAGCTTTAAGATTGTGTTTCAATTTCGGACACTGTCTGAAAGGAGCCTGCACACTTTCCCTGTGGAAGCTTCCTCTGGCTGCCCCGGTTTCCTCCCACATTCGAAAGACACACAGGTAGGGTTACTGAGTTGTGGATATGCTGTGTTGGCGCCGAACGCATGGCAACACTTGCGAACTGTCACGGCACCTCTCCAACGCAAACAACGTATTTCTCTATATGTGTCAATGCACATGTGACAAATACGGCTGCTATAGTCATTGTTATCTCTGTGGGGGCTAAGGGCACAGGAAATACATACACTCGCCCGAGTCCCAACTCCCTCTGTCACCTCAGTCTTGTTTGTCACTATTACTCAAAGCTCTCACGTGGCTTCTCACCTCATGTTGTCTCTGTCTCTGATACAGGGAGTCGATCAATCACAGTCTATCAGCTGCCTCTAACACACCGGACATTAGTAAGGCTCTGGGCTCTGACAAATTAAACTTTAATGCACAACGAGTGTTGAAGAGCATCCACGTGATCTATCAAAAAGAGATCAAAAATTGATCACTTCTGGAAGTAAACTTCTTTATATTGAGCCTCAGCAGATGGGAAAGATTGTAAATCAATATTTATCCTGCTTTTTTTTTCATTGTAGAGAATAATGCAAAACTTAAAATAGTCAATGCAAATGGTTTTGTGATAGTCTACATTATAGCAGAGGAGGTGCTAAATATCTCAAAATGTATTGAGAAATCTCCAGGCCAAAAGCACTGTTGGAATGGAGTGAAATGGGAAAGAACTGGCTGAGATCTACGCATCACTAAAATAGGTGATGTGGAAAACACTGAACGTGGTATCGGGATTTGCAGAGAGATCTTGATCATCTCTTGATGTGATCAAACGAATGGCAGATGGAGTATAATTCAGATTAGTACATGTTATTTCATTTTGTCAATAATTGAGAATAGGACTTCCAGGAGGCTGAGGAGGTGATAGACAGGACATAGAGTCACAGGAAAGTATAGCACAGAAACAGGCTGTTCGCCCCATTGAGTCCATGCTGAACCACTTAAAGTGCCCACTGCCATCAACCTGTACTGGGACCATAGCCCTCCATACACATACCATCCGTGTATTGATTCGAACTTCTCTTAAACGTTGAATCGGGTTCATATGCACCACTTGTGCTGGCAGCTCATTCCACACGCACGCAACCCTCTGAGTGAAGAAGGTTTCCCTCATGTTCCCCTGAACATTTTCACCACTCACCATTAACCTAAGACCTCAGTTGTAATCTCACCGAGCCTCAGTAAATAAAGCCTGCCAGTATTTATGCTATCTATACTTCTCATAATGTTGTATACCTGTATCAGATCTCCTCTCAATCTTCTACGTTCCAAGGAATAAAGTCCTAACCTCGTCAATCTTTCTTTCTAATTTAGATCCCCCAGATCCAGCAACAGCCCTGTAGATTGTCTCTGTACTCTTTCAACTTGCTTACATCTCTCCTACAGTTCAGGTGATCAAAGTTACACAGAATACTGTAGAGCCAGGCTTACACAATTTCAACATAACAATACTTTGAATTATGAAGGCCCATCTGCCGTTGTATTCCCAGATTATTTTGCTCTATCACCATCACCAGTGCCCTATTGTTCACTGTGTGAAACCTACCCTTGTGAGGACTTCAGGGTTACATACCTTCTGCCTGATAGTATCTGTGAGAAGATGGCATGGTCTTGATGTTTGATGATAGACGTTGCCTTCTTGAGTAGCACCTCATGTAGAAACTAGTGACAGTGGGGAGGGGTGTGTCTGTAATGTATTGGTCTGAGTCTTCCACTCTCCACAGCTCCTTACATTCCTGAACATTCATAACTGCCTTGTACAACTTTATTTTTGGACCATTCTCTCTCAACTCAAGCGATTGTCGTGCATGAAAATCCCGGCACATCAGCAGTTTCGGAGATGCTCAGACTGCCCCATGTGGCACCAACAATTATTTCACCGTCATACTCTTTGATCACTTTCTTCCCCATTCTGATGTTTGGTCTGAACCTTTTGACCATGTTTGCAGGCACTTTTGCATTGAGTTGCTGACACAAAATTTGATGTTTAAATATTTGCATTAACAAGCAGAAGTACAGGTCTACCTAATAAAGTGGCAAATGAATATGTGAAAAAACAGGACACTACGAGCATATTGTTTGAACAACATTACAAATGTGAGGAATACAATGTACTGTATATTTTTGTGAATAAATTTTGCAAGTCAAATTTTAGAAAAAAATCTAAACGGAGAAAATTCGAGATGAACATATTACAGAGAGATTGAACTGTTATTGCGAATAAAATAATATCAAGTGAACATGAAGCTGCAGCAAACAATCAGGAAGGTAAAGGACATTTTGTCATCATTGTGAGGGGAGGGGTTAGAGGTTAGAGGACTGATGTTACACATAGGAGGGCGTGTGATGTCAACTGGAATATCATATCCTGCTTTGGTACCCTTATTTACACAAAAGTAGAGACCAGCATTGAAGGTAGGTGAGAAGAGATTCACTCAGCTGATTCCTGGGATGAGAAGGTTGTCCTTCCCTGAGGAGCTAAAAGCTTTAGACCTGTACAGTTTGAAATTTAGAGTAATGAGGGGTGATCTTACTGAAATTTGGAAGGTCCAGAGGGGGATAATAGTGTAGATGCTGAGAAGTTTCCAGGAGTGGGTATGACTCAAATAAGGGGGTTGTGGTAACAAGTTGTGTGGTCATTTAAAAGTGATGTGCATTGGTATTTCTTCTCACGGTGTTAAAGCCAGAATCTTAAACACTGGGGTCATTGAATGAAATTGATCAATCTGTGAAGGAATGGAGAATTGAGAGCTTTGTGGATCTGGTTCAGGAGAGGAGTTGAGTCGAAGGGCAAATCACCCAGATCAATTTGAGAAGTGAGTCAGGGTTGAGGACCCCAGTGACCAGGTCAAGCTGCTGATCTGTTGTGTGTTCCCGAGTGGAGGTGCTGGTGTCTCATGATGTACTTTTAGAGCAGAGGGACACGATGGACAGTATTGTAGAATTTAAATCACGATAACAGTGACAGGGATGGGACAGCAGTGATAACTCAGTGGAGAGTAAGACCAGATGAAACATTCAGCCTCCCAGTCTCAGCTCCATCTCTCACCTCAGCCTGGTTTCCATCTGTTGTTCTGTGTTCCCCTGTGGCTCCTCACCAGACGTTGCCTCTGCGTCTGACAAGAGTCCATCACTCTCGGTCTGATACCTTCCTGTAACAGGCACGTCATCGGTGGACTCTGACCATTGGAACTCTGCCTACCTCAGAACCTCAAGGCGATCCCTCACCCTGTGAGACCTCACTCAGTCTGTCCCTCAGCATAAAAAGATCCCTCAAAAACCTTCCCTCTACCTCAGAACCTCCCTCATTATCAGACCACCCCTCTACCTGAGGACCTCCTTCAATTACCATGAGAATAGACCCTCACCCTCAAACCACAAAATCTCACACTCCCAGCATATCTCCCCAGGCAATCCCTCCAGCTTTCTCTCCTACCTTGGGCCCTGCCTTTTTCTTTCTCTCCCCCTTTCCTATGCTCTCTCCTTATTCCTCCCCTCCTCTCTTCCCTCCATCCCTAGCTACCACACTCCCTCCCCCTTCATGTCCTCCTTCTTCACTGTCCCGCACTCTATCTCCCTCCATTTCTCTCTCCTTTGTCCCTCTGTTCCTCCACTTGATTTCTCCCAGCTCTTTGGTCCCTCACTCCTTCCTCAATTTGCCTTTCTCCCGCCCTCTCCCCGAGTTCCGCTCACTCTCTCCCCTTAGCCCGCATTTCAGACTCTCCCTCGCCCTCAGGAATGACCCTCAGTCGGTGCCCACCCTAAGGAGCTGCCTGACCTTGGTACCCCCTCATCTCAGACATTCTTCCTCCCCCGAGACGCTCACTAAACACCGGACACTCCCTCACCTCAGACTCTCTCACTCCTCCCCTCGAGACCCTCACTTAACACCGGACTATCCCTCACCTCAGACTCTCTCATTCCTCCCCTCGAGACCCTCACTAAACACCGGACACTCCCTCACCTCAGACTCTCTCACTCCTCCTCTCCAGACCCTCATTAAAAACCAGATGCTCCCTCACCTCAGACTCTCTCCCACGCCGACCCTCAGTAAACACCATACTCTCCCTCACCTCAGACTCTCTCCCTCCCCCGAGACCCTCACTAAACACCGGACACTCCCTCACCTCAGACTCTCTCCTTCCTCCCCCGAGACGATCATTAAACTCCGGACACTCCCTCACCTCAGACTCTCTCCATGCCCCCGAGACCCTCACTAAACACCGGACACTCCCTCACCTCAGACTCTCTTCGTCCCCCCGAGACCCTCACTAAACTCCGGACACTCCCTCACCTCAGACTCTCTCCATGCCCCCGAGACCCTCACTAAACACCGGACACTCCCTCACCTCAGACTCTCTCCCGTCCCCCGAGACCATCACTAAACACCGAACACTCACTCCCTCACCTCAGAATCTCTCCCTCCCCCGAGACCCTCACTAAACACCGGACACTCCCTCACCTCAGACTCTCTCCCTCCCCCGACACCCTCACTGAACACCGGACACTCCCTCACCTCAGACTCTCTCACTCTCCCGAGACCCTCACTAAACACCGGACACTCCGTCACCTCAAAATCTCTCCCTCCCCCGAGACCCTCACTAAACACCGGACACTCCCTCATCTCAGACTCTCTCCCTCCCCCGAGAACCTCACTAAGCACCGGTCACTCCCTCACCTCAGACTCGCTCCCTCTCCCGAGACCCTCATTAAACACGGGACACTCCCTCACCTCAGACTCTCTCCATCCCCACTCCAAAGCCCTCATGATACACCGCACACGCCCTCACCTCAGAATCTCTCCCCCCACCCCCGAGACCATCACTAAACAAGCAACACTCTCTCATCGCAGACTCTCTCCCTCCCCCAGAGACCCTCACTAAACACCGGACACTCCCTCACCTCAGACTCTCTCCCTCCACCGAGACCCTCACTAAACACCGGACACTCCCTCACCTCAGACTCTCTTCCTCACCAGAGACGCTCATTAAACACCAGACGCTCCCTCACGTCAGACTCTCTCCCTCCCCCGGAGACCCTCACTAAACACCGGACACTCACTCACCTCAGACTCTCTCCCTCCCCCGAGACCCTCAATAAACACCGGACACTCCCTCAGCTCTGACTCTCTCCCTCCCCCGAGACCATCACTAAACACCGAACACTCACTCCCTCACCTCAGAATCTCTCCCTCCCCCGAGACCCTCACTAAACACCGGACACTCCCTCACCTCAGACTCTCTCCCTCCCCCCGACACCCTCACTGAACACCGGACACTCCCTCACCTCAGACTCTCTCACTCTCCCGAGACCCTCACTAAACACCGGACACTCCGTCACCTCAAAATCTCTCCCTCCCCCGAGACCCTCACTAAACACCGGACACTCCCTCAGCTCTGACTCTCTCCCTCCCCCGAGACCATCACTAAACACCGAACACTCACTCCCTCACCTCAGAATCTCTCCCTCCCCCGAGACCCTCACTAAACACCGGACACTCCCTCACCTCAGACTCTCTCCCTCCCCCGACACCCTCACTGAACACCGGACACTCCCTCACCTCAGACTCTCTCACTCTCCCGAGACCCTCACTAAGCACCGGTCACTCCCTCACCTCAGACTCGCTCCCTCCCCCGAGACCCTCACTAAACACCGGACACTCCCTCACCTCAGACTCTCTCACTCCCCCCCGATACCCTCACTAAACACCGGACACTCCCTCACCTCAGACTCTCTCCCTCCCCCGAGACCCTCACTAAACACCGGACACTCCCTCACCTCAGACTCTCTCCCTCACCCGAGACCCTCACTAAACACCGGACACTCCCTCACCTCAGACTCTCTTTCCCTCCCCCCGAGACCCTCACTGAACACCGGACACTCCCTGACCTCAGACTCTCTCCCTCCCCCGAGACTCTCACGAAACACCGGACACTCCCTTACCTCAGACTCTCTCCCTCCCCCAGAGACCCTCACTAAACACCGGACACTCCCTCACCTCAGACTCTCCCCTCCCCCGAGACCCTCACTAAACACCGGACACTCCCTCACCTCAGACTCTCTCCCTCCCCCCAGACCCTCACTAAACACCGCACACTCCCTCACCTCAGACTCTCTCCTTCCCCCGAGACCCTCACTAAACACCAGACACTCCCTCACCTCAGACTCTCTCCCTCCCCCCGAGACCCTCACTAAACACCGGACACTCCCTCACCTCAGACTCTCTTTCATTCCCCCGAGACTCTCACTGAACACCGGACTCTACCTCACCTCAGACTCTCTCCCTCCCCCGAGACCCTCACTAAACACCGGACACTCCCTCACCTCAGACTCTCTCCCTCCCCCGAGACCATCACTGAACACCGGACACCCCCTCACCTCAGACTCTCTACCTCCCCCGAGACCCTCACTAAACACCGGACACTCCCTCACCTCAGACTCTCTCCCTCCCCCAAGACCCTCACTAAACACGGGACACTCCCTCACCTCAGACTCTCTCCCTCCCCCCGAGACCCTCACTAAACACCGGACACTCCCTCACCTCAGACACTCTCCCTCCCCCGAGACCCTCACTAAACACCAGACAATCCCTCACCTAAGACTCTCTCCCTCCCCCGAGACCCTCACTAAACACCGGACACTCCCTCACCTCAGACTCTCTCCCTCCCCCGAGACCCTCACTACACACCGGACACTCCCTCACCTCAGACACTCTCCCTCCCCCGAGACCCTCACTAAACACCGGACACTCCCTCACCTCAGACTCTCTCCCTCCCCCGAGACCCTCACTGAACACCGGACACTCCCTCACCTCAGACTCTCTCCCTCCCCCGAGACCCTCACTAAACACCGGACACCCCCTCCCCTCAGACTCTCTCCCTCCCCCGAGACCCTCACTGAACACCGGACACTCCCTCACCTCAGACTCTCTCCCTCCCCCGAGACCCTCACTAAACACCGGACACTCCCTCACCTCAAACTCTCTCCCTCCCCCGAGACCCTCACTAAACACCGGACTCTCCCTCACCTCAGACTCTCTCCCTCCACCGAGACCATCACTAAACACCGGACACTCCCTCACCTCAGACTCTCTCCCTCCCCCGAGACCCTCACTAAACACCGGACACTCGCTCACCTCACACTCTCTCCATCCCCCGAGACCCTCACTAAACACCGGACACTCCCTCACCTCAGACTCTCTCCCTCCCCCGAGACCCTACACTAAACACCAGACACTCCCTCACCTCAGACTCTCTCCCTCTCCCCGAGACCCTCACTGAACGCCGAACACTCCCTCACCTCAGACTCTCTCCCTCCCCCGAGACCCTCACTAAACACCGGACACTCTCTCAGCTCAGACTCTCTCCCTCCCCCGAGACCCTCACTAAACACCGGACACTCCCTCACCTCAGACTCTCTCCTTCCCCCAGACCCTCACTAAACACCGGACACACCCTCACCTCAGACTCTCTTCTCCCTCCCCCGAGACCCTCACTGAACACCGGACACTCCGTCACCTCAGACTCTCTCCATCCCCTGAGACCCTCACTAAACACGGGACTCTCCCTCACCTCAGACTCATCCCTTCCCCCGAGACCCTCACTAAACACCGGACACTCCCTCACCTCAGACTCTCTCCTTCCCCCAGACCCTCACTAAACACCGGACACTCCCTCACTTCAGACTCTCGGCTTCCCCCAGACCCTCACTAAACACCGGACACTCCCTCACCTCAGACTCTCTCCCTCCGCCAAGACGGTCACTAGACACCGGACACTCCCTCACCTCAGACTCTCTCACTCCCCCGAGACCCTCACTAAACACCGGACACTCCCTCACCTCAGACTCTCTCCATCCCCCCGAGACCCTCACTAAACACCGGACACTCCCTCACCTCAGACTCTCTCCCTCCGCCGAGACGCTCACTAAACACCGGACACTCCCTCACCTCAGACTCTCTCACTCCCCCGAGACCCTCACTAAACACCGGACACTCCCTCACCTCAGTCTCTCTCCATCACCCGAGACCCTCACTAAACACCGGACACTCCCTCAACTCAGACTCTCTCCCTCCGCCGAGACGCTCACTAAACACCGGACACTCCCTCACCTGAGACTCTCTCCCTCCCCGAGACCCTCACTAAACACCGGATACTCCATCACCTCAGACTCTCTCCCTCCCCCGAGACCCTCACTAAACACCGGACACTCCCTCACCTCAAACTCTTCTCCCTCCCCCGAGACCCTCACTAAACACCGGACACTCCCTCGCCTCAGACTCTCTCCCTCCCCCGAGACCCTCACTAAACACCGGACACTCCCTCACCTCAGACTCTCTCCCTTCCCCGAGACCCTCACTAAACACCGGACACTCCCTCACCTCAGACTCTTTCCCTCACCCGAGACCCTCACTAAACACCGGACACTCCCTCACCTCAGACTCTCTCCCTCCCCACGAGACCCTCACTAAACACCGGACACTCCCTCACCTCAGAAACTCTCCCTCCCCCGAGACTCTCACTAAACACCGTACACTCCCTCACCTCAGACTCTCTCCCCTTCCCCCGAGACCCTCACTAAACACCGGACACTCCCTCACCTCAGACTCTCTCACTCCCCCGAGTTCCCTCACTTAAACACCGGACACTCCCTCACCTCAAACTCTCTCCCTCCCCCGAGACCCTCACTAAACACCGGACACTCCCTCACCTCAGACTCTATCTCTTCCCCCGAGACCCTCACTAAACACCGGACACTCCCTCACCTCAGACTCTCTCCTCCCCCCCGAGACCCTCACTAAACACCGGACACTCCCTCACCTCAGACTCTCTCCCCTCCCCCGAGACCCTCACTAAACACCGGACACTCCCTCACCTCAGACTCTCTCCGTCCCCCGAGACCCTCACTAAACACCGGACACTCCCTCACCTCAAACTCTCTCCCTCCCCCGAGACCCTCACTAAACACCGGACACTCCCTCACCTCAGACTCTCTCCCTCCCCCGAGACCCTCACTAAACACCGGACACTCCCTCACCTCAGACTCTCTCCCTCACCCGAGACCCTCACTAAACACCGGACACTCCCTCACCTCAGACTCTCTAACCCCCGAGACCCTCACTAAACACCGGACACTCCCTCACCTCAGACTGTCTCCCTCCCCCGAGACCCTCACTAAAGACCTGACACTCCCTCACCTCAGACTCTCTCCCTCCCCCGAGACCATCACTGAACACCGGACACCCCCTCACCTCAGACTCTCTACCTCCCCCGAGACCGTCACTAAACACCGGACACTCCCTCACCTCAGACTTCTCTCCCTCCCCCAAGACCCTCACTAAACACGGGACACTCCCTCACCTCAGACTCTCTCCCTCCCCCCGAGACCCTCACTAAACACCGGACACTCCCTCACCTCAGACACTCTCCCTCCCCCGAGACCCTCACTAAACACCAGACAATCCCTCACCTGAGACTCTCTCCCTCCCCCGAGACCCTCACTAAACACCGGACACTCCCTCACCTCAGAATCTCTCCCTCCCCCGAGACCCTCACTACACACCGGACACTCCCTCACCTCAGACACTCTCACTCCCCCGAGACCCTCACTAAACACCGGACACTCCCTCACCTCAGATTCTCTCCCTCCCCCGAGACCCTCACTGAACACCGGACACTCCCTCACCTCAGACTCTCTCCCCTCCCCGAGACCCTCACTAAACACCGGACACCCCTTCCCCTCAGACTCTCTCCCTCCCCCGAGACCCTCACTGAACACCGGACACTCCCTCACCTCAGACTCTCTCCCTCCCCCCGAGACACTCACTAAACACCGGACACTCCCTCACCTCAAACTCTTCTTCCCTCCCCCGAGACGCTCACTAAACACCGGACACTCCCTCACCTCAGACTCATCCCTTCCCCCGAGACCCTCACTAAACACCGGACACTCCCTCACCTCAGACTCTCTCCTTCCCCCAGACCCTCACTAAACACCGGACACTCCCTCACTTCAGACTCTCGGCTTCCCCCAGACCCTCACTAAACACCGGACACTCCCTCACCTCAGACTCTCTCCCTCCGCCAAGACGCTCACTAAACACCGGACACTCCCTCACCTCAGACTCTCTAACTCCCCCGAGACCCTCACTAAACACCGGACACTCCCTCACCTCAGACTCTCTCCATCCCCCGAGACCCTCACTAAACACCGGACACTCCCTCACCTCAGACTCTCTCCCTCCGCCGAGACGCTCACTAAACACCGGACACTCCCTCACCTCAGACTCTCTCACTCCCCCGAGACCCTCACTAAACACCGGACACTCCCTCACCTCAGTCTCTCTCCATCCCCCGAGACCCTCACTAAACACCGGACACTCCCTCAACTCAGACTCTCTCCCTCCGCCGAGACGCTCACTAAACACCGGACACTCCCTCACCTGAGACTCTCTCCCTCCCCGAGACCCTCACTAAACACCGGATACTCCATCACCTCAGACTCTCTCCCTCCCACCGAGACCCTCACTAAACACCGGACACTCCCTCACCTCAAACTCTCTCCCTCACTCGAGACCCTCACTAAACACCGGACACTCCCTCGCCTCAGACTCTCTCCCTCCCCCGAGACCCTCACTAAACACCGGACACTCCCTCACCTCAGACTCTCTCCCTCCCCCGAGACCCTCACTAAACACCGGACACTCCCTCACCTCAGACTCTCTCCCTCACCCGAGACCCTCACTAAACACCGGATACTCCCTCACCTCAGACTCTCTCCCTCCCCCACGAGACCCTCACTAAACACCGGACACTCCCTCACCTCAGACACTCTCCCTCCCCCGAGACCCTCACTAAACACCGTACACTCCCTCACCTCAGACTCTCTCCCTTCCCCCGAGACCCTCACTAAACACCGGACACTCCCTCAGCTCAAGCTTCTCTCCCTCCCCCGAGACCCTCACTAAACACCGGACACTCCCTCACCTCAGACTCTCTCCCTCCCCCCGAGACCCTCACTAAACACCGGACACTCCCTCACCTCAGACTCTCTCCGTCCCCCGAGACCCTCACTAAACACCGGACACTCCCTCACCTCAAACTCTCTCCCTCCCCCGAGACCCTCACTAAACACCGGACACTCCCTCACCTCAGACTCTCTCCCTCCCCCGAGACCCTCACTAAACACCGGACACTCCTCCACCTCAGACTCTCTCCCTCACCCAGAGACCCTCACTAAACACCGGACACTCCCTCACCTCAGACTGTCTCCCTCCCCCGAGACCCTCACTAAAGACCAGACACTCCCTCACCTCAGACTCTCTCCCTCCCCCGAGACCCTCACTAAACACCGGACACTCCCTCGCCTCAGACTCTCTCCCTCCCCCGAGACCCTCACTAAACACCGGACACTCCCTCACCTCAGACTCTCTCCCTCTCCCGAGACCCTCACTAAACACCGGACACTCCCTCACCTCAGACTCTCTCCCTCACCCGAGACCCTCACTAAACACCGGACACTCCCTCACCTCAGACTCTCTCCCCTCCCCCCGAGACCCT